>NC_134400.1:73037039-73136976 GCF_050003625.1 Haematobia irritans | reverse complement strand
CACCAGTTAACACCAAGCACGCTATGAATTAATTTATGCTTTATAAACAATATTACAATTCAAGTGGGACATAGCTGACAATGCATTTCCCACCAGGTTAGGCAATGCATTGTCCGAATAACATCAACAAGCCACAGACGCTGACACAGCTACACGCGCCGATGACCGACAACCCAACACCCAACAACAAGGAACACTAGCCACGAGTGCAGAATATAGTATAAAGTCAGGGTAGCATTAAGAATTAGCGCTTTTTCGTATCAAACGTCCATAAATAAAGAACTCTGCTCATAAACGGAAGTTTGTGGCAGAAAAAAATATTTTTTTTAAACTTTCAATTTAAAGAAGTTTAATTGGCGCCCGAGCAGGGACGGGCACGATAACGAAAATAAGTCAAGTCTTCAGACGGGCCCCTTAGTAGTTTAAGTACAAAACGGAGTGAAGATATGCACAGCCCCTGAAGCTCGCGTTCGCGGACACAGTAGTTTTAGTGTAAAAATAAAAACAAAAAAATCTAAGCGGAGACATTTTCTATACAATACAAAATAAAAAGAACAATTTTATGAAGTGAAAGACTAAAAAAAAAAGGAAAACTAAATAATTTTAACAAAATTATAAGTGAAGACATTTTTTTAAATACAAAATAAAAAGAACAATTTTATGAAGTGAAAGATTAAAGAAAGGAAAATTAAATAATTCAAACACGGACATAAAAAAAAGGACAACACAAAAAATTTACAAAGTGAAAGATTAAAAAAAAAAAAGGAAAATTAAATAATTCAAACACGGACATAAAAAAAGACAAAACGTAAAATTTACAAAGTAATAATTTGTGAAGAAGAAGAGACTTTTGTGAATAAAATAAAAGGAAAAAAACTTTCGAGCATTGCAAACAAAAAAAAGCTTTTTCAAATTGCTATCTGAGAAGAAGGCGATCTTTACAACCTGAAGCAGCCATCACGGAGCAGCCACCACCAAATATGAGGATTATTAATACTAATGTAAGAATTTCAAATTCTGTACGATTATAACAAGATATTTTTGCAATATAAAATTTACAATTCATTAATTAATTAATTAATTAAGTAATAAATCCATTCTTCCGAAAATTTTATATAATTGATTAAAAAGAAAAATTGTCATATAAACTTATAAAAAAATAAATTTTCTGTTACATCTCTTTAACTATTAAAAATATTTTGCTCACGATGAATGAAACTATCGAGGAGATAACAAACAAGCTAGGCAATATAACTGTAAGCCGTTCTAATCCAGGGAATAATGTAGGGCTCAGTGATAGCCAGCGAGAGGAAATTACCAGGTTAGTGACTAGTATAATAACAGGACAGAATTTCAATACGGACGACGATTCTGACATACCTGTAGGATGCGTATCCTCGAGGTTGGAGGAACTAGACAGAGTGCCAGATATAGTTAAATCGATTAGGGAATTCTCTGGGAAACCAGGAGAATTTAGCTCTTGGAGGAAGTCCGTAGAAAGGGTCTTTGAGCTTTATTCGTCACTCAAAGGAACCGGCAGGTACTACGCCATTATTCACACTATCCGTACGAAAATCGTTGGAGACGCTGATACGGCTTTAGAATCGTATCGAACTCCCCTTGACTGGAATAAAATACGAAAATGCCTTATGGCCCATTATTCGGACAGAAGGGACATAGGGACGCTCGAGTATCAGATGAACGTCCTATGTCAAGGGCATAAAACCGTTACTGAATTCTACCAGGAAGTGTATCAGATGTTATCTCTGATTTTGGATAAAATATCCTGTTTGGAATTAGATAATAACAGCCTCAAGGCAATGACGGACACCTATCGCGAAAAAGCTCTCGATACATTTATTCGAGGACTTAACGGCGATCTCCCTAAACTCCTCAGCGTAACGGAGCCGACATCCCTACCGCAAGCATTGCATTTGTGCATGAAACTAGACAATATGACGTTTAGAAGAGAATATGCTCACAAAGGATCGCGTAGAGACGATGTAAAATTGGCTGGGCCTGGAAATAGAAAGTTCTATCCAGAACTGGCTAATATTCCAACAAATCGCTGGAGGAATACTCCAATAGCCCAACAGAATAATTCCAATGCGTTCCCTAAACCACAAGTAATTCCTTTCAATTCTTTTAATCAAAGAAACCACCATCAGACCCAATCCTATCAACCTAGACCACAATTCCCTAGACCAAATAATTTTTCAGGACATCCCTTCCAACGTGCTCAGAGGCAACCAGAACCCATGGATGTCGATACATCCATGCAGATGAGACCTCAACAAGTTTATAAAAGACCTGCGCAGTCTTCCGTGCAAGCGCCGGTTAATAAAATCCAACGTAACTTTCACGTGAATATCGGAAACACCGATAATGAAATTCTCGAAGATGACCATTTACATGGGCCAACGGAAAATATAAACGAGTATCCTGAATATTATGACGAGACAGATTTGACAAACGAAGACAATGGACCAGACGACATTCCGTCCGATTTCTTAGATGTCCATTTTTTAGATTAGGGCGTTCCTCGCTGCCTTACTTCCAGGCCAGACTGAGGAACGGAAAAATTATAGAATTTTTATTGGACACCGGAAGCAGCAAGAATTATATAAAACCAGAACTCGTCAAAAATCCGAGGAAAAATACCGAATCCTTTAATGTACACTCTGTAGGAGGAGAGGTAGAAATCTCGGAACATACATTCATAAGCCTATTCGGTAGCGGCGAAAATCCTATTAAATTTTTCTTATTACCTGGCTTAAAGTCATTCGATGCAATACTAGGTAATGACAGTATGAAGGAACTGTCAGTGGTCATTCACACGGCAGAAGACTTCTTTGTGATGAAAAATGGTAAGAAAGTCGCTATTAAGCAGCGGATATCCAGAAATGTCAATAAATTACAACTACTAGCCGACCACGCGTCAGAGACACAAAAGAGGTCGTTACAGAGTATTGCTCATCGACATCGCAATCTCTTTTCGGACCCAGATGAAAAATTGACATACACCAGCGTCGTGGTAGGTGAGATAAGGACTACTAACGAGTCACCTATTTATGCGAAGAGTTACCCCTACCCAATGGCTTTAAAAGAAGTTGTCGAGACAGAGATCAACCGCCTTTTGCGTGATGGTATAATAAGGCCCTCGAGATCTCCCTACAACTCTCCAATATGGATAGTGCCGAAGAAGGAGGATAGCTCTGGTAATAGGAAGTACAGACTCGTGGTTGACTTTCGAAAACTTAATTCCGTTACGATACCCGATAAGTATCCTATTCCCGAGGTTACGGAAGTTTTATCCAACCTGGGAGGAAACCCGTACTTTACCGTTATAGATTTAAAAAGTGGATTCCACCAGATTCCACTCAGAGAGCAGGATAAACAGAAAACTGCCTTTTCCATAAATAATGGTAAATATGAATTCAACAGGCTACCGTTCGGCTTAAAGAATGCTCCGGCAATATTCCAACGAACGCTGGATGATATTCTTAGGAACTGTATTGGGAAATTCTGCTTCGTATACGTTGATGATATCATAATTTTCAGCAAGGACGAAGCATCTCATATTAGACACATCGACGAGGTGTTCAGAATACTCGAAGATTCCAATATGAAAATACAACTTGAAAAATGTTCGTTTTTCAGAAATGAGGTAGAGTTCTTAGGATTCGTCGTATCAAAGGATGGCATCAGGACCAACCCGAAGAAGGTTGAGGCAATTACAAAATGCGCCATCCCGAAGACACTTAAGGAGCTTCGTTCCTTTCTTGGACTGTCCGGCTACTATAGACGATTCGTAAGAGGCTATGCCGATATAGCAAAACCTCTAACACAATTGCTCAGAGGAGAGGAAGGACGAATTTCGAAAAACGCTTCTAGCCAAATACCGGTGACCTTGGATGAAAATGCCGTAAAATCGTTTAACGAACTTCGGAATGCTCTAATATCTCAAGACGTTCTACTATCGTACCCCAATTTCGAAGAGGAATTCGAACTAACGACCGACGCATCAAACGTGGCGTTAGGAGCGGTCCTAAGCCAAAAAGGGAAACCAATAGCTTTTATCTCTAGAACGTTGGGAAGGTCCGAAGAGAATTATGCGACGAATGAAAGGGAAATGCTGGCCATAATATGGGCCTTGACATCCCTAAAAAATTACTTATACGGAACAAGGAAGGTGATTATCTACACCGATCATCAACCCTTGACTTATGCATTGAGTAATAAAAATACTAACTCGAAAATGAAGAGATGGAAGTGCATTCTAGAGGAGTACAATTACGAATTGCGATATAAGCCAGGAAAGCAAAACATAGTGGCAGATGCGCTATCAAGAATGACACAAGTCAATTCACTGACACCTACGCAGCACAGTGCAGAGAGCTCATCCGAGAATCTCATACCTAGCGTAGAAACCCCTATTAATGTGTTTAGGAATCAAATTCTCTTAAATATGGGCGAAACCTCATCATACCAATTTAAGATTATTTTCCCAGGATTTCATAGACATATTATAACTGAACCTCGTTATACTGGACAGAAACTACTCAATATTCTGAAAAGATATTTGAATCCATCAGTCATCAACGGAATTAAGACGCCTGAAAACGTTATGGGACTTATTCAAGAAATATACCCGGAAAATTTCATTCACTATAAATGTCGGTTTACTCAAATGATCGTGGAGGATATCATATCCGACAACGATCAAGAGAATATAATTATCGAAACTCACAACAGGGCACATCGAAATGATAAGGAAAACAAAATCCAAATCCTGGAGAAATATTATTTCCCAGGCATGACTAATAAAATTAAAAGAGTCACTAAGTTGTGTTCAGTCTGTAAAAAGAGTAAATATGAGAGGCACCCTAACGAACCTCGATTGGGCGAGACTCCAATTCCCAAATATCCCGGCCACATCATTCACTTAGACATATGTTACACGCCCAAATTAGAGAGAGGGTGTATCGCCATAAGGTAGCCACATTTGATGAGTTGCTAGCAGATGCGAGAGAGGCCGAGCAGGTATTCGTGAACGCAAGGTGGTGAACTCTGAGGATGGTGAAGGAGGTCCCCAGGGCGGTCCTAAAAGGTGTACATTTTGTCGAAAGAAGGGACACCTCTCTGAGAACTGTTTCAAGCGGAAGAATGTTGTCACCGAAGCCGCGGCGGAAGCCAAAGCCGATGCTTTAAAACCGAAATTAGCATGCTATGGTTGCAGATCAAACTGTCCAAAATGTAGTAAAATACCACGTAAGAGCGCTACGGTGGCTGTAAGTTTCAACTCTTTGGGAATGTGGTTAATGTTGAGCTTTTCGGCGTGCCTGGTCAAGCATTTTTCGACTCCGGTGCCAAGACAAGTGTTGCCAGTTCTAATTTGAAGCGAATCATGGAGTACAAAGGTTGTGAATTCGAGACGGTGGATTGCCAAACAACACTGGCCGACAGATCAACGAACGTTCGAAAATTCCTGACAACTATTTGCAAGATCGTCTCAATATAAAGTTTCTCATATTTCCTGAAGATAAAAACAATCGTACTCTCCTTGGGACAGATTTTATGGAACAAGCCCAAATATGGGTCAGAGGTTCTGGCATTTTGAAGGATGTCCATCCCAAGTTTTCGATTTTGAAGAAGAGTGGCCCTTGGAGCTAAACTTGTTCGAAACCATTAAGGTAGTAGATTCACGACCCAAGCGTAAACCAGAGGTAGTTCCAACAGAGAGGACTGAATCAAAGTTTGTGACACCTAAAAGAGTCTGTCAAAACTATGTATCGGACTTCGATCGAGTCCATTCAATTGTGCATGAAGAACTTCAGATGAAAAAGCTTTCAGCAAGATGCGTGCCGCATTTGCTAACAGTCGATCAAAAACGCATAAGAATGAACATTTCTCAAGCTTGTTCGGATCGTTTTAAGCGAAATAACATGGATTTTAAGCGTCGTTTCATAACTGTTGATGAAACATGGATCCACCACTATACTCCAGAGACAAAAGAGCAATCCAAACAATGGATTGAAGCTGGAGGAAGTGCCCCAAAGAAGGTAAAAACAATTCAATCGGCTGGTAAGGTTATGGCAACGGTTTTTTGGGACTTCAAAGGTATTTTATTGATTGAATATCTGCAAAAGGGTAAAACAATAAATTCAGGGTACTATTGCAACCTCTTGGATCAATTAAATGTACAAATTCGAGAAAAACGTCCTGGCTTACAACAGAAAAAATAATTTTCATCAAGACAACGCACCGGCGCACAAGAGTGTTTTAACAATGGCTAAAATCAACGAATTAACGTACGAGTTGCTTGACCACCCACCTTATTCTCCTAATTTAGATCCCAGTGACTTTTACTTGTTCCCAAATCTAAAAAAATTCCCTGCTGGCAAGCGTTTTACCTCAAATGAGGATGCAACTACAGTTGTAAACCACTATTTTGAAGACTTTGAGGAAAACTATTTTAATCAAGGGATAGAATTGCTAGAAAAGCGTTGGAATAAGTGTATTGAAGTTTCAGGAGATTATATTGAAAAATAAAATATTTTTGAACAATTAACTATTCTCTTTCATTGATAGGCTAAGAAGTTTCCGAACCGCCCTCGTACTTCGCATCTCACAGAACATATTAAAACACGTCCAACCTCTATCTACGTGTCAATTCCAACATGATGATCTGTTCTTTTCATAGTAATTCTAGTGAAAAAAATGATAACGTCGTATCGGACCGACTTACCCAAGTGTATTAATATAGCTTTAAATTTCACGCCTTCAGATGATATGAACAATGTAATAAAAACTTACCTTTGGAATTCAGAAGAGTGAATAAAATATGATCCGGAGATGTAGTTGCTCGCCAGCGTAAAACACCAGTTATAAGTTGATGCTGGAAAAAGAAAAATAATTCAGTTTGTAAAAGGAATTTAATACACGTATAAAAAAGTATTTTTTTATATGCTCCGCTGTAAAAACAATGTCTTTCGAGCTGCATTTTTAGCACAATATTTTTAACTACAAAATACCGTATAATGTTTGGGACACATATGTAATCCTTTCACTACCGAAATAAACCTAATGTTAAAAACTTTTATTTTTCTTCTGTTTTTACTTGTACTAACAGTAAAACAAAAATTGTACTTCAAGAGCTATATGAGCTTGTTCTACAAACTTGATATTTTTCAAAGTGTGAGAAAAAATAAAAAAGAACCCGAAAAAGTATCAGCTATAGTTTTTGTATAAATGTCCATTTACTAGAAACATACAGTAGACAAATTGTCTCAAATTTTCGTATTTTTCGTTTATTGTTAAAGAAGTTTATATAAGTGTATTTTAGACCTTACAATATTTATAGCTTTAGATTAAAGCCTCTAATTTAAAATAACATCGAGAAGTAAATCAAAACTAAGTGGGACAATAGAATTTGGTTTCTATTTCGAATGTCCTTCTAAGTGGACATCGGTAGTGAAAGGTTTAAAAGGTTTTAATGCAAAAATTTCATAAGCTTAAGTATACATATTATTTTATATTTGTATACTAAAATGTGTATTCGGAGAAAAGAAAATAGAGCGGAAAAGAGAATATACGTTAACGAACAATGATAGGATAGGTTAAAGTGGCAGCCCGATTAAGTTTCAGGCTCACTTAGACTATTAAGTCCATTGTAATACTACATTAACTAAAAGTTCCTATTACATATGGGCACTTCTAGTTTTATCCGCTGAACCTTCTCGATTATTTTCTACTGCTGAAAGAATCAGATTGTTTCAAAAACATTAGCAGATTGCTTAAGTTAACGTTTTCCAGGTCCGCCAGTAATCTAAAATTCCCTAAAATTCGCTTACGCCTTACACAAAATGCAGGACACTCACACAAAAGATGTTTAATTGATTCCTTTTCTTCTGCATAATGACCGCCCATACAGTAGTCATTATACTTCGCGCCAATAGATTTTGCAAATTCGCCTATCAGGCAGCGGCCCGTTATAGCAGATACCAGGAGTGATATCTGACGTCTTGAGAACACTAGCATATCTAGTTTGCGGTTTATGTTTAAATGGGACCATATTTCCTTGGTGTCGTTACAACCCTTGCAATTCTCCCAACGAACATTTGCCATCATAACAGCCTTCTCATGCAGCAAGAGCTTGCTGGTAGCCAGAGGTATATCAACAGATTCTAGTTAATCTGGAATATTTTAGGTAGTTTCTAGTTTATTGAATAACAATACAGTGATCTTTTCGCTGTTCGAAGTTCCAGATCTTTAGAATATACTCCGAAATCATCCAATTTGGAGCCATCAGTGAAGAAATCTATATATCGTTTACTCCCAGGGGTTTGTGTGCACTACGCATCACTGTTGAGAGAGTTTCAAACTTTTCGTCAAAAAGTGGTTTCGCCAGAGTGTAGTCCACTACGTTAGACGTATCTTGCATTATTTTGAGGATCGAACTGTGACCGTACCATTTTTTCGAACGCAGCGATAGATCGCGCAGCCGTTGTTGCTGCTGACTATTGGCCAAATGGCTGGCAATCCCACAAGACCAAAATCCCATTATTAACAAGTAAGGAAAGTCTAAAGTCGGGCGGGGCCGACTATATTATACCCTGCACCACTTTGTAGATCTAAATTTTCGATACCATATAACATCCGTGTTGGATGCTATATATAAAGGTTTGTCCCAAATACATAAATTTAAATATCACTCGATCTGGACAGAATTTGATAGACTTCTACAAAATCTATAGACTCAAAACTTAAGTCGGCTAATGCACTAGGGTAGAACACAATGTTAGTAAAAAACAAGTAAGTAAAGTCTAAAGTCGGGCGGGGCCGACAATATATACCCTTCACCCCTATGTAGGCCAAAATTTGTGTTACCATCTCAACTATTTCACATTTGCTGGAAGCTATACAAAGGAGACAATTTTTTTACTTCTACAAGATCTCTAGAATTAAAATTTAAATCGGCTAACGCTATCCAGTTAATTGGAGGAAACTTCCATTGAAAATGTCTAAAATGTGTAACAGTATTTCCCCAACTCTGGTGTACGTAACAGGTTGGCTGATAAGTCACCGGTCTGACACATAGATGGCGTCGCTAGTATTAAATGCATATTATTTTTATATAGTACCAACCTTCAAATGATTCGCGTCAAAATTTGACGTCTGTAAGTCAATTAGTTTGTGAGATAGAGAGCGAAAAAAGGAATTTCGTGTTTTGATAAAATACTGTTTTCTGAAGGGAAAAAATACGGTGAAAGCAAAAACTTGGCTTGATAATGAGTTTCCGGACTCTGCCCCAGGGAAATCAACAATAATTGGTTGGTATGCAAAATTCAAGCGTGGTGAAATGAGCACGGAGGATGGTGAACGCAGTGGACGCCCGAAAGATGTGGTTACCGACGAAAACATCAAAAAAATCCACAAAATGATTTTGAATGACCTAAAATGAAGTTGATTGAGATAGCAGAGGCCTTAAAGATATCAAAGGAAGGTGTTGGTCATATCATTCATGAATATTTGGATATGCGGAAGCTCTGTGCAAAATGGGTGCCGCGCGAGCTCACATTTGACCAAAAACAACGTGTTGATGATTCTGGGCGGTGTTGCAGCTGTTAACTCGTAATACACCCGAGTTTTCCGTCGATATGTGACAATGGATGAAACATGGCTCCATCACTACACTTCTGAGTCCAATCGACAGTCGGCTGAGTGGACAGCGACCGGTGAACCGTCTCCGAAGCGTGGAAAGACTCAAAAGTCCGCTGGCAACGTAATGGCCTCTGTTTTTTTGGGATGCGCATGGAATAATTTTTATCGATTATCTTGAGAAGGGAAAAACCATCAACAGTGACTATTATATGGCGTTATTGGAGCGTTTGAATGTCGAAATCGCGGCAAAACGGCCCCATATGAAGAAAAAAGTGTTGTTCCACCAAGACAACGCACCGTACCACAAGTCATTGAGATCGATGGCAAAAATTCATGAATTGGGCTTCGAACCGCCCCCCCCCCCCCACCGTATTCTCCAGATCTGGCCCCCAGCGACTTTTTATTGTTCTCAGACCTCAATTCTGCTCTCTATACGAAATTTCACGTAAATGGGAGTATAACTTTGGCCCCCTGGTCATATGAGTGCAAATCGGACGGAAGATATATATGGGAGCCATATCTAAATCTGAACCGATTTCAACCAAATTTGGCACAATTACCGACACTACTAAACGTACTCCTTGTGCCAAATTTGAAGCAAATAACGGCAAAACCCTGGATTTTGAGGCCATATAAGTTTAAATCGGATGAAAGATATATATGGGAGCTATATCTAAATCTGAATCGATTTTGACCATATTTGGCACATACAATAGTATCGTTAAAAGTACCGCTTGTGCAAAATTTTAAGTAAGCCAGGGCAAAACTCTGGCTTTTGAGACCATATAAGTCCAAATCAGGCGAAAGATATATATGTGAGCTATATCTAAATCTGAACCGATTTAAACAAAATTTGACACACTTAACGATACTATTAAACGTACCCCTTGTGCAAAATTTGAAGCAAATCACGGCAAAACTCTGGCATTTGTGGCCATATAAGTTCAAATCGGACGAAAGATATATATAGGAGCTATATCTAAATTTAAACCGATTTCAATCAAATTTACCAAGCATTGGTAGAATGTCAATTCTACCCTCTGTGCAAAATTTCACGGAGATCGGTAGTAAACTTTGGCCTCTGTGGTCATATGAGTCTAAATCGGACGGAAGATATATATGGGAGCTATATCTAAATCTGAACCGATTTGGCTGATATTTTGCAAGATTTTCGAGATTCATAAAATATTTGGATGTACGGTATTTCAAGAAAATCGGTTGATAAACAAGCTAACTATGACCAAATCGGGGATAAATATATACGGCAGCTATATCTAAATCTGAACCAATAGCGATTGTCTCTGTCCCAAGAAACGGCCCTATGCCAAATTTGAAGACGATCGGACTTAGCTTACTTTGTGCACAAAATTACATATACAGACAGACGGACAGACAGACAGACGGACATCGCTAAATCGACTCAGAATTTAATTCTAAGCCGATCGGTATACTAAAAGATGGGTCTATGACCACTATTTCTTGGCGTTACATACAAATGCACAAACTTATTATACCCTGTACCACAGTAGTGGTGAAGGGTATAAATATGGGAAACATTTAAATCTGAAGAAATTTTAAGGAAACTTCGCAAAAGTTTATTTATGATTTATCGCTCGATATATATGTTTTAGAAGATGAGGAAAATTAGAGTCATTTTTACAACTTTTCGACTAAGCAGTGGCGATTGTACAAGGAAAATGTTGGTATTTTGACCATTTTTGTCCAAATCAGAAAAACATATATATGGGAGCTATATCTAAATCTGAACCGATTTCAACCAAATTTGGCACGCATAGCTACAATGCTAATTCTACTCCCTGTGCAAAATTTCAACTAAATCGGAGTTAAAAATTGGCCTCTGTGTTCATATGAGTGTAAATCGGGCGAAAGCTATATATGGGAGCTATATCTAAATCTGAACCGATTTCAATAAAATTTGGCACACTTGGTTAGGTTAGGTTAGGTTAAAGTGGCAGCCCGATTAAATTTCAGGCTCACTTAGACTATTCAGTCCATTGTGATACCACATTTAACTAAAAGTACCTATTACATATGGGCACTTCTAGTCTTAGCCACTGAACCTTCTCTATTATTTACTTTTGTGGAACCACCCAGATTGCTCCAAAAACATTAATAAACTGCTTAAGTTAACGTTTTCCAGGTCAGCCAGTAATCTAAAGCTATATGCTCCTAAAATTCACTTACGCCTTACACAAAAAGCAGGACACTCACACAAGAGGTGTTTAATTGATTCCTTTTCCTCCACATCATGACAGCTTATACAATAGACATTATACTTCGCACCTATAGTTTTTGCAAATTCGCCTACGACCCGTTATAGCAGATGTCAGGAGTGCTATCTGACGGTTTGAGAACACTAGCATATCTAGTGTGCGGATTAAGTTTAAATGGGGCCATATTTGCTTGGTGTCGTTACAACCCTTGCAATTTTCCCATCGAACATTGGCCATCATAACAGCCTTCTCACGCAGTAAGAGCTTGCAGGTGGCCAGAGGCATACCAACAGATTCTAGTTCCACTGGAATATGTAAGGTAGTTCCTAGCCTTGCTAACACATCTGCTTCGCAGTTCCCCGGTATGTTCCTATGGCCAGGCACCCATATTAGGTGAATATTGTACTGCTCAGCCATCTCGTTGAGAGATTTGCGGCAGTCTATGGCCGTTTTCGAGTTAAGGAACACAGAGTCCAAGGATTTTATTCACCACCTCTCTTATTGCCAATATTTCAGCCTGAAAAACACTACAGTGATTAGGTAATCTTTTCGCTATTCGAATTTCCTGATCTTTAGAATATACTCCGAACCCCACTTGTCCATTCAATTTGGAGCCATCAGTATAGAAATCTATATATCTTTTATTCCCCGGGGTCTGTGTACACCACGCCTCACTTTTGGGAATTAGAGTTTCAAACTTTTTGTCGAAAAGTGGTTTTGCCAGGGTGTAATCCACTACGTTAGGCACATCTGGCATTACTTTGAGGACCGAACTATGACCGTACATTTTTTCCGACCACAGCGATAGCTCGCGCAACCGCACAGCCGTTGTTGCAGCTGACTGTTTGGCCAAAATGTCTAAAGGCAATAGATGTAGCATGACATTAAGGGAGTCTGTTCCTGTCTTACTAAATGCGCCTGAGATACATAAGCTCGCCATACGCTGAACTTTATCTAAACAAGTCGGTTTCTGAAGTGCCGGCCACCAGACTACAACACCATATAGCATTATAGGTCTAACTACTGCCGTGTATAGCCAATGCACAATTTTTGGTCTTAGTCCCCACTTTTTCCCTATTGCCTTTTTGCACGAGTACAAAGCTACCGTGGCTTTTCTCGCCCTCTCTTCAATATTAAGCCTAAAATTCAGCTTCCTGTCCAAAATAACGCCAAGGTATTTTGCACACTCACCAAAAGGAATTTCAGTACCACCTAAGGAAATGGGCCTAACCGTGGGAGTTTTGCGATCTTTGCAGTACATGACTAGTTCTGTCTTTGCTGGATTTACACCAAGACCATAATCTTTCGCCCATTTCTCAGTCATCCGGAGAGCTCTCTGTATAATATCTCTGATTGTGGATGGGAATTTTCCCCTGACTGCTAGCGCCACATCATCTGCGTATGCCACCACTTTTATCCTTTCTTTTTCTAGGGAAACCAGAAGGTTGTTTATAGCAACATTCCAAAGAATAGGTGATAGAACTGCTCCTTGGGGAGTGCCTCTGTTCACATACCTTTGTATGTTTGCTTGCCCTAGTGTGGCTGAAATACGTCTCTTTATTAGAAGTTCGTCTAACAGCCTAAGTATACCTGGATCAACATTCAGAGTTGTCAGTCCATTTAATATCGAGCTCGGATGGACATTATTGAACGCCCCTTCGATGTCTAGAAACGCCACGATTGTGTATTCTTTGACAGATAGCTTTCAATAAAGCTGACTAGTTCATGCAATGCGGTCTCAGTAGACCTGCCCTTCGAGTATGCATGCTGTCGTTTCGAGAACAAACTTGAATCCACGCTAGTTCTAAGATACATGTCTATCATCCTCTCCAGGGTCTTAAGTAGGAATGAGGATAAGCTGATTGGTCGGAAATCCTTCGCACTCGAGTGAGAGGCTTTTCCTGCTTTAGGTATGAAGACGACTTTTGTTTCCCTCCATTTTCTGGAGGGAAACAAAAGTTTACACATCGTTTATATATCACCGTCAACCAGGGGATAATTCTTTCAGACACTGCCTGTAACTCCGCCGGAGTAATTCCATCAGGTCCGGGGGATTTGAATGGTCCAAAGCTATTTAGCGCCCATCTTATTCTAGTTTCCGATACAATTTCCTCGACAGGAAACGACCGCTGAGCAACTGTGGCACCGCCAGTACATGGTTCAACCGTCTGATTTCCAGGAAAATGTGTGTCCAATAGTACCTCCAGCGTCTCCTCACTGGACGTTGTCCAATTGCCCTCCGATGTTTTAATGAAACCTGGAGCGGAGTTGGTGGATGCTAGAACCTTCCGTAGTCTGGAAGCCTCTGACGTATTCTCAATACTGCTACAGTAATCATCCCAAGAGTTTTGTTGAGACCTTCTCAGTTCTCGTTTATATGCTCTCAGATTCATCTTGTAAGTGTCCCAATCCTCCGGAGCTCTTGTGGACTTTGCTTTGTTAAAGAGCTTCCTGCAGGATTTCCTCATATTACTTAACTCCGTAGTCCACCATGGCGACCGATTTTTTCCCCTTGGCTTTCCTCTAGGGCAAGCAGCTTTCAGTGAAATGTTGAAGGCCTTAGTAATCCGCTCCACGTGTTCGATATCTTGCACAGTGCTCATATTTGTCTCCGGCATTTCCGGTATCATCAAATTGAACGATTCCCTATACCTATTCCAATCAGCTTTCCTAACATTTGGCGGAAATATGGTCTTTGGAGTACGAACAGCCAATCTGAAACTGATGTAGCGATGATCTGAGAAGTTATGGTGGTGAACGTACTTTTAATCCACACTGTGCTCGCTTCAAATTTATTATTATTTACTTCATTCATGTTTAGCTGTCTATTTGTTATATTACATATGTGATGATGGTAAATGCAACAGAATTTGTTTGAAGGGAAATCTATCTCAGAAGGAATCTGCATCTCATATATAATACGACCTGCTTGCTTATGGCAATGTTGTGTGTATATATGCTTGCTGCTACACAGAAAAAAAAGTGTCTCGTAAATTTAAGAAGATTTTTACAATAATTTATTACAAGAATTTTCCAGAATTTTAGTTCATTTTTCGTATCTTCAACGAAAATTAACTACTCGAAAGGAAATTTTACAAATTCTAAGTAGCAATCGTTTAGTTCATGGCCTACAAAATACGATGGACATTTCCTTAAAAAATTTCTTAACTGGTAGTTAAAAATTCGTTTGTCATGTTATAAATCTACTTGTGAAATGTAAAGTATTTTCTAAATAATAAGTGCAATTTACTATAAGATTTTTTTGTATGAGAAAATATTTTTTTACGAAAAATGAACTTGAAAGTGGATAGGAATTTCTTACTGACAATTCCTATAGTTAATAATTGTTGGTAAAAAATTACCCAATGAAATATTTTTAGTTCACATGTAATTAAATTTATAGACATTTTCGTCAAAAATGGTAGATAACATTTCATGAAAATTTTGCAAATTTTAACTTAAACGTTTCATCGTTCATAAACTGGTGTGCCTTTACGAATATTATTCTTAGAGTAAATTGTCAGCAGATGCTATGAACTAATGCATAGTACATAGATCTTTATCGGCATAGTGGAATGAGATTAATGTAAAGATGATGTTACTTGAGTTTTGTTGTGTATACATGAGCGTGGGGTTGTTTTTATTTTTGTCCATTTAGTGGTTTGTGTGTGTGTGTTTGTTATTCGCGGATGGTTTATTTGGCTGGATGAGGTGTTGTTTTCAATAAAGGCACATGTGTTTTTGTTGTTGTAGGAATGTTTTGGCTTTGCTTGGTTTTGTTTGGCATGCTTCAGTTGTATAGTTGGCGTTGGCGTGGGCTGTTGCATTTTTTAAGTAGGTATGCAACAAGGGAATATAAAGGCATGGAATATTTTGGAATTTTGAGACATATATTGGTGTTTGTGTATTAAACCTTTTAAATGAAAGTTATTAATATTTTATCGGTAGTTTAGAAAAAAGTTATTACGAATATTTAGGAAAATATGTTGAAATTGAAAGTGTATTGAAATTTTCATTATTCTATATAAAAATTAATATTCAATTCCAGATGAATGTGAAAAATTTTTGTTATATCTCAGCGTATAGTTTATTCATAAATTGGTAAGTATCTTTTTAATATGACTTTCTTTTAAAAAGAATATTTTTTATGTATATTATTATTTGTTAATTAATTTTTTTGGAAACCAGTTCAATGTTTTTCTTTGTTGTAAAACAATATTTAATTTCAGAGCAACTCCAGATGGATTCGAACAAATTTACAAAATAGAGAATTGGTAAGATTTCTTTTAAAAATTGGCTTTATTTCAACTAGAATATTTACGTTTATGTGACCTTTTTATCATCAAAATTACAGGTTTTTAATGCCTTATTTTAGTATTTCTTTAATCAATTTTTTTTGGAAAGCAATGTAATATTTTTAATGTAAAAGACAAATATTTAATTTCAGAGTAACCCATTAAAAATTTGGAAACATTGTTAGTACTCCTTTGCTTGTAATTTAATAGTGAATTGGTAAGGATTCTTTAACTTTCTTTTATCAAGAATATTTGGTTTTTTATGCATATTATTATTTTTTTCATTAGATTTTTTTAAAACCTATTTAATAATTTTATTTAATGTAAAAAATAAATATTTAATTTCAGAGTAACCCAAATAAATTTGGACAACTTTTTATATTTCCCCTCAGCGTACAATTTAATAGAGAATTGGTAAGTTTTATATTAGAACGTTGGCTTTCTTTTAACTAGAATATTTATTTTATTATATCCTTCACATCGATAACAAACAGTTTTATGACTTTATATATAACACTTCATTATTTCTCTAATTGTTTCAGGTACAAATTTTATGAGATACGTTTTCCAAAGAAAAGTTGAATTCCTTACACCATTTGATAAAATGCCCCCAAATATGGTAAGTTACAAGCTAAAATGAAGAATTAAAAATTATATTTCATTACATGGTGTTAATTTTTAACAATTTCCATTATTGTTTCCATTTTTTTCCAGCAAGATATGTGAAAAAATTACCTACGTTGAATAAAAAAAGGATAAGTCAAAATGTCCAAACAGCGAGTTCAAATGAACTACTCTCTGTTCCACGTGGTCATAATTTTTATTCACAAAAAACATTGTATTAAGAACTTTCATCATAAGTTTTTATAATAAAGTACTTTTGCTTAAAGAAAGTTTAATTTTAATGTATGAACATTTTCATAATAGTAAAACGGTTTGTTGTTCCTTTAATTATTTAATTTCTCTGTACTGTGGAATGATTGATTTAAAAATAGTTTAGTCGTCGACATTTTAAAGAGACTGTTAACCAATTTTTATTATCGGGTTTCTCACAAAATAAGCAAGTAAACCAAAATAATACTGACTTTTTAACTTGGTAGGGGTATATAAATCTTATGGTGTTGTAAAAATGAACTAAACTACAATGTTATAGATGAACTAAAATTTAAGAAAATTATAAACTAGACAAGTTGAAAAAAATCTTAAGGGCTAAATCATGGTCAATAGTACTACAGTTTAGTTCATTTTGCAATGGAAAAGGGTTCACTGTTTTTTCAGTGTACGCAGCAGTTACACATTACATTTGTTACATGTTATTGCACTGCTAGAGACACAGAATCCCTACATGTTAGATACTCCAAACAGAGTCGTCGGTAAATCCTGACCTGCAATAGCACAGTGGTAGAGCATTCGCCTAGAACGCCGAAGGCCCAGGTTCTAATTCTCGCTCGGTTGGAAATATTTTTATTTTTTATCTTTATTGGACTTGGATAATGCGGATTAGGAAGCAAAAAAAAGGAAAAAAATACCCGATGGTATATCGTTAGAGTAGGAAAAAAAAACAAATAGTCACTCAGAATTTGAGTTGTTTGACAGTTTATTTTTGTACTTGCTAAAATATTTTTCTCTTCGGTAATAATGGGTATACGAAGACTTTTTGTAAGACCTCTTCGCAGGCACACCAAATTTTTCTGTTTCTTTTGGTCAGTTGACGCTGGCGAAGCACTTTAACCCCGGAAGACTTGTTTTGTTTAATAATTTCACGAAGTAAAGTTAAATGATTTAAATGGTGTACGAATGTTGAATTAAATCTTGTTATTTCGTGGTAATCATAAACGTTTGTAAGAAGGAAATCATTGAATTTGTTCCAATTAATCTATTCGTGTTGATTATTAAGGTGATTTCCTGTGATTTGCAAATTTGTCAAATGTGACCATGGAAATTTTATTTTAGGATACCCCTATAGCACCTGTGTTACATTATTCTTCATATATAACTTGAGGAACTTTAGATTCCTTGTGATCCTAGATCGATTGGTGAACATATAACCTATTTTCGTGTCTGGTTATCCAGAAAAAGTGATATTGCATTTTTGCATGCAGAGGTAAGTGTGATTGATGACCATAATGTGACACGCGTGAAATATATGAAGATCATTATTTCAGGATTATATCAGTGCAGCCGGCCGTGTTGTTGAAAACCTCCTCGCCTATGGGGAATCAAAGTCCCCTGGTAAGGAGACTTATTTTGGATGTACTCCGGGGGAGCACCGAAAAAACAACTTCACCTGTGAAACCATTCACCAGCCGACCTAATTTTTTGAAAAATTATAAGTTTTACATAGCCGCTCTAGTTTATTCAGCAAACGAGAGCCCCCTTTTGTAATGTCGCTCTCTGGTACGGTGCTCTGTTAAACGCTAACAGCTACAGTTCTACATTTCACCACAACCTGTTTTGACCACCAACTCATTGTCTGTAATTCGGCACTTTAACATAACAATGGCCTGTGGCCCAGTGGGTTAACAGCTCGTGTATAGTTTATGCAAATTTTATTGATCTTAGTTCGAATCCCAGAACCGACCATTGAAATTAGTCCGTCAACGTAATAAAAAAAAATTAATATCAAAAATTAATTAACTGAATTAATATGAAAAGGAAAATGGAATTACCTATCAGAGCGCTATGCAAAATTAGTAATTAACAAATAATCTTAATTCAAATCTAGCTAAGTACCACATCATCAACCAGGAAAGAATTAATTTATCGAGGCCTCGACGGATTTTCGACTTGCATCATGGTCCTAACCAACCAATTAACCTGGCTTAAAAGAAACAAAAAGTAAGTTATTTAAAACCTATTTATTTTCTTTTTCGGTAGAATATTATAATTAAAAATTTTGCATACGACTTTTTTTAAAGAAGATAAAATCGATTTTGGTATTTTGTTTTCCATTTGAACTTTTAAGAAGAATAGTAAAATTTAGTGCATAGGAAATAAGTATTTTGTAAGATAAAGAAAACAATTGAATTTCAACAAAACTAGTTCCTCATGAAATATATTATGGCCGCTGTGTTTGTCATATCGATTTTTATGATTTTTTGAATATAGTTATATAATGAAAACTATGAGTGCTTAAGTTGTTATTATTTTCTGCAAGGGGGTGAGTTAGAACTGGGGGTGTAATTCACTACTGGGGTATTATAAATCTATTTGCCAATAATACCATGGAAGGGTCAGGGTTTTGAGGCCAAGGATTCCAACTCCATCCGGAATCCCTAATTAAAGAATCGAATTGACGGTTATATTTCATTCCACCTTTCATTAAGTTGTTTTAGTTTAATTCCAACCGAATATATTGTGGGGTTATTTTATCTGAGGTTCATTTTAGAACAATTTTGCAATTTCCATCCATCCTTTAAATGAAAACGGGAGTCTATAAAACTTTATTTATGTCCCTGGTTGTAAGTTGTGCCAAACCAAATGGGCCCGAACCCCCCCAAACCGACTGAATGCTAGTGCTCAATGGCTCCCAGCCCTTTTGGTTTAGTCATCAGAATGCAATTCTTCATGCCACCTTCTCTTACAATCTTTGTCCAATGTTGAAGGCAGCTTGAAGGTGTGACTTCAAGGAAAAGTGTCCGATGGACATGACCGAATTAGTTGGACATTACACATATTTCTCGTTGTGTATAACACATTGCTCTCATTCATAAATATAACACTTTGTTCTCATTCATAATTATACTCATTGCTCTTGTCACTTTAATAATCTCACGTAGAATGATTCTCAATGAGTATTGTTATTGTTGTTTTTTATATTACTTTACTAATATGAATATGTTGTTGTTGCTTTAAAAAACTGTTAATATCAATGAATGTAAACCTATGAATGAAAAAGAGTAAGCTTAAGCAATACTTTATACGTATGTAGAAAATATGAATGACTTTGAAATATCATTGATAAAATAATGAATGAAGTACCGCTTTAAATTTGGTACACTAGAATTGAACAATGAAATCAAAAATCACTTTAGCTTCGCCCATTGATTGAAACAAGTGAACACTCGCGAATAAAGTCTTCAACAAATTGTAAATAAATCTACCTTATGGTGTAATAAAATTCAAACTAAACATTTGTTTTATTCCTCACCATAAGTGTTGGTCCTTCTGGAACCGGATCATCCAGTCATTTAATAAAATCTGGAATTCCACAACTATCAAAATCGAAAAACGAAGTTATTGTGCAAATTAAAGTAAAAAATAACACATCATGTCGGAAGAAATGAATTCCTTGACGATGACCAGAGGTCGCTTGAAAGGCTCAATTACTCGTGCTTTGGCGTTTGCTCAGGTTCCATCCGCAGAAACAACTTTCGATGATGTGGTTAGCCGCTTGGAGCGTTTGGAAGAGGTTTGGCAAGCGTTTGTAAAATTAACAGACGATTTATACAAATTCAAAGATGTGGAAACTTTTGCGGACCCGGAGGCTGATTTTGCAAGCTACGAAGAGAAATACCTTTCAGCGCGTGGTAAACTGTATGCTTTAAAATCACAATATGCCCCTACTTTGAATGAAAGTACAGCCAACTCGGGAGCAATAGCAAAGTTGGCAGATCAACAGGCTGCATTTTTGGAAAAACTTTCAACGACTAGCCATCCTAAAGAAAATGATTTACCTCGCATAAATATTCCATTTTTTACAGGGACATACAAAGATTGGCCAAGTTTTAAAGATCTTTTTGAGAGCGCTATAGGATCAAAAGGAATATCAAATATTCAAAAGTTTCATTACCTGAAGTCGCTACTCAAAGAAGATGCCGCAAGATTAATACAACATATTCCGGTAACCGAAACTGCTTTTCAAACAACTTGGACAAGGCTCAATGATAGGTATGATCGCCCTAAGCAAATTGTTACTTCTTTCATAGAAGCATTTATGGCCCTACCATCAATATCGACGGAAAATGCTGCAATCATGAGAAAAATATCTGACGGGGCAAATGAAATACTTCGTGGTCTTGATGCTATAGGTAAAGATGAAAGAGATTGGTGGTTAATCTATTTATTGGTATCTAAACTTGATCCTGAATCAAAGAGCAAGTGGATTCGTGAGAGTCGAGATAATCCACTTCCTACCATTAACGATTTTTTTGAATTCTTAGACAATCGCTGCGAAGAGGTTGAATTGTGTGCAAAGAAACAGGCTCATCAATCCAAGCACAGTCATTCAGGCAAGTCACAAGGTAACCATACAAAATGTCTGGTGAGTACTAAAGCAAAACCCAGCTGTTTATTGTGCAAGTCTCCCGACCATTTAATCTTTACATGTCCCACATTTCTGCAAAAAGATATTAATGAGCGCCGTCACTTCGTAGAAGAATCTGCACTATGTTATAATTGTCTTAGACAGGGTCATGCGGTTTCCAACTGTGCATCAAAAGGTAGATGCAAGCAATGTCATCGAAGACATCATTCACTCCTACATCTTCCGAGTAATGATCATGAACCTACATATTTACCCGGTCAAGTTTCGGAGTCTTCACCCCCTGAATCACCGTCTTCTTCTAATAATACAGCTAGTGCCAATATTCAGTGGTCCACTACCGCTAACGTTGCATGTCCCATTTCGTTACGTCAGACAAAGAATTTATCATGCCTACTGCTTCTATTTATGTCAGAGATCGCTTTGGAAAGTTTATAACATGTCGAGCTTTATTAGATACCACTTCAAAGCTGTCTTTTATCACTGAGAGTTGTGCTCAACGTCTAGGCCTTCAAAGATATCCCTCAAAAATAATTGTAATGGTATTTCATCAATTAAAGCCGAGAAAACTCGGGGTTTATGTCAAATATTCGTACGTTCACGCATCTCTGAGCAATCGATTAACGCCAAGGTACATGTTTTGCCTAAAATAACTGCATCTCTTCCTGGCTACAGCTTTGAAAATATGATCAAAAATCAACTTATGGATTTGCCTCTTGCTGACCCCACATATAACATTTCGTCACAGATTGATATTTTATTTGGCCTAGAACATATTTGGAACATTTTCACATTCAACAAACGTATTGATTCACAGGGCAATACTATTGCAATTTCAACAATTTTTGGATGGGTTGTAACTTGTGCTGAGACAGAGCAAATTTACAACCAAACTACTACACTTGTTACCACCGTGGATATTGATCGTTGCCTTCGAAGCTTTTGGGAACTAGAAGAAATTGAACACCATACTAAAGCCGATCTAGATGACACTTTCAAACCAGAGAGACGCACTTTCAAACCACTCACTCGCGTGCAAGTGATGGTAAGTACGTAGTTCAGTTGCCTTTTAAAAATGAAAACCCAATATTTGGAAATACACTAAATGGTGCGCTATCTCGATTCTATGCTGTCGAAAGAAGGCTTCAACGAAATCCAGCAATTCGAGATAAGTATATTGGTTTTATGCGAGATTATGAAAAATTGGGACATATGCGTAAACTCAAACCTCATGAGATTAATGTTACTGATGGTAGAGTTTTTTATCTACCCCATCATCCAGTTTTGGGAGAAAAAATTAGAGTCGTGTTTGATGGCTCATTTCAAGATTCCAACGGTGTATCGCTTAATAATAACTTGCACATTGGGCCAAGTATACAACGGGACTTATTTGCTGTTTGTTTGAGATTTCGTTTCCACAGGTATGTTTTCTCAGCCGACATAGTAAAAATGTTCAGACAAATATGGATATCTGAACATCACAAAAATTATCAACGTATTGTATGGAGAGAGTCGCCGTTACACGAGGTACAACATTACATTTTATGCACGGTTACATATGGCACATCTTGTGCGCCATATCTTTCAGTACGAGTGTTGGAGCAGTTAGCCTATGATTATAAATCCAAGTTCCCCATTGCATCGAAGGTGGTGATGGAGGACTTTTATGTAGATGATGTTATTACCGGGGCACAAACGGAAGAAGAAATCGTTTTCATACGTGACAATTTGGTAAATCTACTAGCCCAAGCAGGCCTGGAACTAAGGAAATGGGTTTCAAATTGCGTGAGTATATCAGATAGTACACAAGATCAATTGTTTTTTGCAGCTTCCGAAAAGGATGTAAAAAAGGTGCTCGGTATTTTTTGGAGACCATCGTCAGATCAACTGGGGTATCATATAGAACTCACAAAAATCCAGTCGCAACAAAAAGGCAGGTACTATCTGATGTATCACGTATATTTGATCCCATGGGTTTATTATCTCCTGTGGTAATACAATTTAAAATTCTACTAAGAGAACTATGGTCACACAAGCTATCGTGGGATGAACCTCTTCCTGAAAATCTTACACGTCAATGGACTACATTTCGACAAGATTTAATTTCTATTCAAGATTTTACACTTCCACGATACATTTTAAATGATGTTACAAAATTGGAGCTGCATGGTTTCTCGGATGCTTCCATACACGCATACTCTGCCGCAGTTTATTGTCGATTCTTAGACGACACTGGTCATACTCATGTCAAACTCATTGCTGCTAAAACAAGGGTAGCTCCCATCAAACAAAAATCGTTGCCGTGTCTTGAATTATGCGGAGCTCTTATTTTATCTTGTCTACTCAAAAGAATAAAAGAAGCCTTGCCACACAAATCAATTGATATACGAGCTTGGTGTGATTCAACAATTGTTTTGTGTTGGCTATCTCAACCACCCATTAAGTTAAAGACATTCGAAGCCAACAGAACATCAGAAATATTGGAAATATTGCCTCGTAAGTTTTGGAATCATGTTGCCTCTAAAGAAAATCCGGCCGACTGTGCCTCAAGAGGGATGCCTGTATCAACACTTCGTTGCTTTGATCTTTGGTGGAAGGGCCCACAATGGCTGAGGGACCCATTCCAAATCAGTAATATGAATAACTGTTCTAATTCATTTGATGTAATTACAGATCCTGACGCACTTTCTGCCTTTAAACTTTCTTCAAAAGTTCTGGTCTCAACAGTGAATGACTATAATCCACTACATGAATTGGTACACCGCATTTCGAAATGGAATAAACTAATACGTGTCGTAGCCTACATCTTCAATTTCATCAATGCCACTAGATATCCACACCAAATAAAATCGCCGAATATTTCGTTCAACAACTTTAAACACGCCGAACTGATTCTGACAAAGTATGCCCAAGATGCCTTTAGCGAAGAGCGCACGCTATTACAAAGTAAACGCCTAGTAAGTACAACATCTTCATTAGCAAAACTACACCCCTTCATAGACGGCAGCGGCTTGTTACGGGTAGGTGGGCGCCTACGTAACTCAGAACTAGATAATGCTTCAAAATATCCAATAATCTTGCCAAAATGTAGCCGAATAACCAAATTGATTTTACAAAACCTTCATGAGAAAAATCTGCATCCCGGAGTATCGGCCTTGTTTGTTATTGCCCGTCAAACCTATTGGATTATTGGTGCAAGAAATCTGATTCGAAATCTGACTCATAATTGCCTCAAATGTTTTCGACAACGACAAATTAATACACAACAGTTAATGGCAGATTTACCATCCATCCGGGTACGTCAAGCGTTTCCCTTTGAAAATACTGGTTGCGACTATGCAGGCCCAATAATTTTAAAACAATACTCAGGACGAAATGCAAAGAAATCTAAAGGGTATATCTGTTTATTTGTATGCCTAGTCACCTCCGCCATACATTTGGAACTCGCCACTGATTTAAGCATCGATTGTTTTATTGCCGCTTTAAAAAGATTTATATCGCGAAGAGGAAAATGTAAAAAAATCTTTAGTGACAATGGAAGAAATTTTCTTGGGGCATCTCGAGAATTAAACGAGATGCACAAAGTAATTTTGTCGCAAACTCATAACGAAATTGTCTCCTCATCTTTAGCCGAAGACGGTATACAATGGACGTTTATTCCTCCATTTGCACCCCACTGGGGTGGAATGTGGGAGTCGGCGGTTCGATCGGTTAAGTTGCATCTTAAACGAGTTATTGGAAATACAGAATTAACATTCGAGCAGATGCATACTCTATTGGCTCAGGTGGAAGCCGTAGTTAATTCAAGACCCCTAGGCAATGTTCCAGATACAGATTGCGAATACCTTTCGCCGGCTCATTTTCTTATTGGCAGGCCTTATACAACTGTTCCCGAAGGAGATCTGGTCAACCTCACACCAAACCGACTTGGATATTGGCAGCATGTGCAAAATATGTTTCAAGGTTTCTGGCGACGTTGGCATCAAGAATATTTAACTTCTCTGCAACAGCGACCAAAATGGAATAGACCTCAACCAAATCTAGCAGTTGGAGATATTGTTGTAGTCAAAGAAAAGAATTTACCTCCCTCCAAATTTCTACTGGCAAAAGTGATCGAAACATATCCCGGTATAGATGGCAATGTAAGAGCTGTGAAACTTAAAACGCAATGCGGAGAAATGACACGTCCTATTTATACCTTGGTAAAACTTCCCATAATCTGAAACTACGTTTCAGGGGGGCCGGGATGGTGGTGAACGTACTTTTAATCCACACTGTGCTCGCTTCAAATTTATTATTATTTACTTCATTCATGTTTAGCTGTCTATTTGTTATATTACATATTTCTCGTTGTGTATAACACATTGCTCTCATTCATAAATATAACACTTTGTTCTCATTCATAATTATACTCATTGCTCTTGTCACTTTAATAATCTCACGTAGAATGATTCTCAATGAGTATTGTTATTGTTGTTTTTTATATTACTTTACTAATATGAATATGTTGTTGTTGCTTTAAAAAACTGTTAATATCAATGAATGTAAACCTATGAATGAAAAAGAGTAAGCTTAAGCAATACTTTATACGTATGTAGAAAATATGAATGACTTTGAAATATCATTGATAAAATAATGAATGAAGTACCGCTTTAAATTTGGTACACTAGAATTGAACAATGAAATCAAAAATCACTTTAGCTTCGCCCATTGATTGAAACAAGTGAACACTCGCGAATAAAGTCTTCAACAAATTGTAAATAAATCTACCTTATGGTGTAATAAAATTCAAACTAAACATTTGTTTTATTCCTCACCAAGCTATGTTCCCTCAAAACTTGCCACTCAGATATCTTATCATTCAGTTCCGGAGAGGTCAACGTGACGTCCAAAACCTCTTGTCTGTTCCTGGTGACGAAGGTTGGTGCATCTCCCTTATTGCAAACTACCAGGTTAGTACGCAAAATAAACTCTATTAGCGACTCTCCCCTTGCATTAGTATAACTACTTCCCCAAATACTATGATGTGCATTTGCATCGCATCCCATAATGAGTTTTTTTCTTTGTTTTTTAGTGACTCCTCAACTAAGGTCTTAACGGCACAGGGTGGCATCTCCCTATCATGTCCCATGTAGACCGAAGATACCCAATATTTGCATGTGGATATCTCTAGACTGGCTACGGCAGTGTCTGCATTGCTCAATGAAGGTTAGGTTAGGTTAGGTTATGTGGCAGCCCGATATATCAGGCTCACTTAGACTATTCAGTCCATTGTGATACCACAGTGGTGAACTTCTCTCTTATCACTGAGTGCTGCCCGATTCCATGTTAAGCTCAATGACAAGGGACCTCCTTTTTATAGCCGAGTCCGAACGGCGTTCCACATTCTAGTGAAACCACTTAGAGAAGCTTTGAAACCCTCAGAAATGTCACCAGCATTACTGAGGTGGGATAATCCACCGCTGAAAAACTTTTTGGTGATCGGTCGTAGTAGGAATCGAACCCACGACCTTGTGTATGCAAGGCGGGCATGCTAACCATTGCACCACGGTGGCTCCCTTGAAGGAAGCAGAAACAAGTTTAGTTCGTTTTTAGCAATTATACATGCTCGATTTATATCGTTACCGGTATTATGCAAAAGTTTGAAACCCGGAGTGCTTAATTCGCAGATCTTGTTTTTATATATGTATGGTTCTTGAATAAAAACTATATCTGTTTATGATTAACACACCCGAATAAAAATCATCCACACTATTTGAGTATTTGTAAGTTACTAATTTATTATGAAAAATATCAATCCTTATATACTACTTAGAACTACGTACACACTAACATAAGATAAACAGAGAACCAGCAATAACGATGATTAGAAGCAAGTTCATAAAAAGGTCATAAAACATCTGCAACCATAATGAATCGGGCATGTGTATACACGCATGCGTACCATTAGTTATTTATAGATAAGCGACATGTCTTTTCCTATCATAAAACATCGTGTGTGGGAAAACCCAATAATGGATAAATAGCGAAGCAAAATGCTCGTCCTTGTCAAACATAAACACTGATACAACGCACATGTGGTACACACATGTTACTAACTACCTAACACTCTGTTCTTATCGTCTAGACTACATATCTGTATCAGTGACAGAACTCTATTTGTTTAGAATACTACCAATAGTAAATTGCCATAATCGAACCTAACCAAATTTACAAAATATTATGTTTAGAAATCTAAACAATATCTTTGTCTCCTTTCATCAGGAGAACTTTTAAGGCAGCACAAGCGGCCTTACAATGGTGAAGATTTATCTGGAGGAACCGTAGAACCATCCAAATTTTCAACCACCGTCACATCAGCCGCTTCAATTGAGTCATCAAGGGCTTCCTCTTCACAGATCTCGGTGACTCTCGCAACAATCAGCGGTTCAGCTTTGGTGAGGCTTGAGCCTGTAGAAACTTCCCGCATATGATTTTCGCCATAGTCTGCAGGTTTTATGTCTCCTTCGGCTTCGCTAGGAGATTTTTTCACTGCTGACTCTACCGGAGGCTTGTCCGTTTCGGAATCCTTTGGCTGATCGCTTTTGTATACCTTCATATGGATATCATGAAAGCCATAACTTACGCGTCCTTGGGTCTGGGCTAGATGTGGCAGCGACTCTATTTTTAATATAAACACCGCATGTCGTCTTGGTCCATCCACCTCATCCAAACGACCAACATTCTAATCGGCGGTTGGAAGATCTGGGTTACATTCTTTTAGTCTCTCTAGTATTGACTCAGGATCAGGAGGGTTTGCCGGTATCCATGCATGTGCTCTAGGTTTAGCCGGTATGTCTTTTTTATCGACTAACTCCAAAGCGGCTCCTTCCCAAACTTCACCAATTAGCATCAATGCAGCTTTAAAGCAATCCATAGACCTCTGGTTCGCAAAAGCTATTAACTTATATCGTCCTTGATACCATCCAGCATCTTGCCGTCGAGGACTTGGTCCGGGAAACTTTTTTCGCACCTCTGAGTAGACACCAGACATCGCGTTCTCAATTTCCCCCCATTTTTGCCTTGGAATCATACCGTCCAATGCTCCTTTATTAATAATAGCCATCACAAGGCTGTCTTTTGCAACTGAGGCAAACGATCTTTGATCCCGTTTAGAGGATGGCAGCTCATCCGGTGATCGTTCCCTTTTTCCAGCTTCAAGAATTCCTTGAGCCCATTTTAAGGAATCGCTTTACTTAGCCGACAACGAGCTTGGGTCGACTGATCCTAATTTCTTTAGGATAAACAAAGCATTTCTTCGTTCTTTGAATCTCTTTCGAGAGGGATTGCCTCCTTTTGATGTCGTCACCTTAGAAAAGGTTCGGCTTGCCAAAGTGTCACCGCCAGTCGACCCGTCTACAGGTCGACTAATTGGGCCTGACTCTGGTCGCTGCCCAAATTTATAACTTCAGTCGTTACCCGTCCACTGGGCCCTGAAGTTAGCAACCCAGTGGATGACTTTGAATTTCGCTGCATGGTGGTTTATTATTTCCACCACACGTGAAATTCGTAATAAGTACTTATAACGATGAAATACTCCGCTATTAGAAAACATGTCCGTTCAGTGGCACACTTGACTACACTACTAATTGTACTCCTAGTGCAAAATTTCAACCAAATTGGGGTAAAAACGAAAGATATATATATATGGGAGCTATATCCAAATCTGAACCGATTTCTTCCAAAATCAATAGGGTTCTATTCAAAATACACACTTGTGCCTAATTTGAAGTCGATTGGGCTAAAACTGCGACCTAGACTTTGATTACAAAAATGTGTTCATGGACAGGCGGACATGGCTATATCGACTCAAGAGCCCACACTAAGCATTTTTGCCCAAGACACCATGTGTCTATCTCTTCTCCTTCTGGGTGTTGCAAACATATGCACTAACTTAATATCCTGTTCCACAATGTGGCGCAGGGTATACAAATCTCATATAAGTTTTTTTTATCTGTCGAATTTTTTAGTTTTGTTTATTTTATAGTGATGACGTTATTTAATATCCCTTATAACCTTTTCTTTTTTAAATTATTTTAAATCGTAGCTAATTAGCGAACTAATGGTATCACAAAAGACTATAAAACTATGCACATTAAAAAAGTACATATTGACTGAATTTGTTTAAGTTCAGTTTTTTTATTCTAATTGTTCAGATTGAAGTTTTTAAATTTTCCATTTTAACTTTTTTCGATAAAAACATTTCAATCGTATAAACCGAAATTTTGTTACTTCTTTCTAAAATATATTTTTGTGAATTATATTTCTATAAGAAAGAAATTTCGTTTATAAGTGTATATGAATATAAAAAAACTTTTTTATTTTGTGCAATAATTGTCTATAAGAAAAACAATTGCGGGATTTTCTGAGTTTCTAAGTTCGAGCTTAGCCGCTAAAATCAAAAATGAATCAGTAAAAGCAGAATAAAATTATATAGTTTTGTTTATTTATTTCTTATTTCGGGCTGAGGTCCCTTAAAAAATCATATTACGAGTTTTGATTAATTGTAAAGTTTATTTTTCCAGTATTTCGACTAACATCGTCAGTTTTCGAAGGGGAATCAAATTTTAACACAAAAGAAAGAACAAAACGTTTCGACCATTCCAGAGAATGTTAATTGATAATTAACAATTAGAAAAGAACCTCAAAATAAGAAATAAATAAATAAATTAAAACAAAAGATCAACTAAATTAAGGATATATAATTTTGGCATATTTTATTATAACTTAAAAAGGTAAATTGCTCCTTTTGCCCGATTTTCTTCCATTTGTAAGATACATGGTCGTTATGAAGTGTAGGTAACACGTTAACTAAAAGTTAGTCTGTTTTGGTCAAAACATACTACAAATAATAGAATTAAACATGTAAAAAAATAATAAAAAATAATGTAAAAAAATAATAATAAACATGTAAAAAAATAATAAAAATAACATTAAAAATGTCATCACCGCTCGGATTTTAACCTGTGCCGTTTAACTTTTTCACTTCAATCGAAGTTCTTTTTTGAAGGTTGCAAAACACAAAGGTGGCAGACCGCAATCTTTTGTGGTATCAACCAAACCTGCAAAATGTCATCGCACTGAAAAAAAGCATGCGCGGTTCCAATGATTTTGTATTTACTTTAAAAATGTTGGTATTGATTCCGAGCCAAAAAGCGGAGAATATAAGTAAGGATACTTTTACGACACAATTGTCTTAAATTTGGGTTTTGCTTCTAGGAAGCAAATTTTAATTTTTCGCTTTTTCAGCTTTTTTTCTTCATATGCTATCAAAGTCTTTTAGAAACGAGTTAACGATAACTTTATTTTCCAAATTAAGACTCGACTTCCAGTAGAAATTATGCTATTTTTCAAGTAAAAACGTCTTTAAAATAAAGTGTTAAAAAACATGCCCTACATTTGAACGATTTTTTGCTTTGTAGTCAATATGCAAAAAGACAACAAATTTAAAGACAATTTCATTAAATTTAAAGAATTTTTCTGAATTATTAAAGTCAAGTTGTCCTTAGCGCAAACATTTTTCCCTTCATGTTATGATACCATTTTTAAGTCAAATCACTTAATTATAAGGACAATACTTCATTGAAAAGTTAATCGACTTTTGGATAAGGAAAACATTTTATATTAGAGAAATGCGTCTTCTATGCTAAGCAAAATTTGCATTCGTATTTTAAAGACATGAAATCTTTGACCTGGTTTAGACTTAGATATAGCTTCCAAACATATGTATCGGCCGATTTTGCACAATTTGGGTAGTTATGTTTACGTACCCCCAGAACAACGGTTTAATGTTTTATTTTTAATAAATTACACTAGTTTACACTCAAAATGTACCATTGATAAAAACCATTGAGCTGCTGAATTAAAAAAAAATTATGGAACAGTTTTTGAGATATCCCGTTATTTTTAAATGTTCGCTCTTTTTTCACTAAACACAATATATCTCGAGTTAGAAACGTCTACAAACGTGGATTTGTGATAAGTTGAGTGGTTCAAAAAATATAAATGCGAAAAATCAAAATTTTCAAAAAAAAAATCGTGTTTTACAACGGACCTTTTCCGCCAGAAAAGTATAAACCATTACAAAAAAAAAATTCTCTTCGTGGTCATATAGATGATACTCTAACGTAGGTAACAAGACCAACTAGAAGAAAATCGACCGAAAAATGACAAAGTTATAAGCTATTGAATGAACACATCTAATCCCATATTTTCAGAATATTATGTTTTATGACAATATATGAGTGCAGTCACCATTTTTGTGTGACATAGCAACAACAACTGGAATTTGTCGCTATTGTTGTCGAAATGCAGAATAAAAAAATATCAAATCAGCTGTTCTATTAAAACACAAGATCAAATCAGCTGTTATGTTAAAACACACGGCCACGTGTCGGTTTTTTGAAAATATAATTCGTTATGTTCGCCGAAATGCCTAAAAGAAAACGAGAATATAAGTGCAAAAACGATCCAAATAATTTCTGTTACGTGTGTGGCAATTTTATTTTCAAACAAGATAGACGTAGATTCACCGATTCATTACAACAGAATTATCTGCAATATTTTGGAATAGCACCCTCAAGTTTTCATGAGCAGTGGACACCAAATAATGTTTGTTCATCGTGCCGTATAAATCTTACCTCGTGGGCTTCTGGTTCCTCAGAGTAGGATGAAATTAATTTATACAAGTGAATTAATAATAAAGTGAATTTTTATTTCAAATTAGACGATACATGAAATTCGGTGTACCAATGATATGGAGAAAGCCACTTTGCCATTCGGTTGATTGCTACTTTTGCCTGAGCAAATTCGCTGGTTTTGGAAAGACTGTCAAATGGGTTTATGCGACAGTAGCATCTGTTTCGCTTCCAATTCCACATTGAAGTAAACTTCCTTATCACAAGTGTCCCGTTTCAGAGTTTGATCGTTTCGAATTATCACAAGAGACAGACAAAAACAGTAATGAATTTTGCCAGGAGTTACAATTGCAACGTTTAACACAGCCTGAACTGAATGATTTGGTGAAAGATCTCGAGCTGTCAAAGGACAAATCGGAGTTACTAGCATCTCGCCTAAAGCAAAATAACTTTTTGGCTCCGGGAGTAAATGGAACACTTTACAGAAATCGTAATGGACCTTACAGACAACATTTCAAGAAGGAAAACGACATATGCTACTGCTCCGATATTCCTGCATTATTTGAACAACTCGGACAGCCTTACGATCCAAATGAGTGGCGCTTATTCATTGACAGTAGTAAGGAGAGTTTAAAAGCAGTCCTACTGCATGTTGGAAATGAAAAACCTTCCATTCCCATCGCTCATGCTATAAACACTAAAGAATCGTATGCCACAATGGCCACTTTGATAAAACATATACAATATGAGAAACACAACTGGAAAATATGTTCCGATCTCAAAGTCGTGGGCATGTTGTGCGGGATGCAGGGTGGATATACGAAACATTGCTGCTTTATTTGCCTTTGGTATAGTCGCGCTCGTGAACATCATTATGAAAGAAAACACTGGCCAAAAAGGGAGAATGTCACAGTGGGCAAAGACAATATTAAATACGTACCTCTGGTCGAAAAAGAAAATATAATCCTTCCAGCGTTGCACATTAAACTTGGTCTCATTAAGAATTTTGTGAAGGCCTTAGACAATGAAGGCCAAGCATTTTCCTATTTGAAAACCCTTTTCCCGAACCTTTCATTAGCAAAAATCAAGGAAGGCGTCTTCGATGGTCCACACATAAGGAAATTGATAAAAAGCACAGATTTCCCAAAAGACTTAACACCCGTTGAAAAAGATGCTTGGAATTCATTTCAGCTGGTTGTTACCAACTTTCTTGGGAACACTTAAACCCCTGACCACGAGGGAATTATTGCCGACTTGCTGAAGAAGATGGGTACGGAATGCCATTATTTAATTTCCTTCCTAGTTGATTTATATTGTATTGGTTTTACAAATTTTTACAGGTGTAAAAATGTCTCTTAAAATCCATTTTTTGGATTCGCATTTGAAATTCTTTCCGGGCAATCTTGGGGACGTGAGTGACGAACACGGCGAGAGATTTCACCAACAAATTAAGACCATTGAGCGGCGCTATCAATGATTTTGGGATGAAGCAATGTTGGGAGACTATGTATGGTTTCTCACTAGAGAAACGGATCCAAAGAGCTACAGAAGACAATGCAAGAACCGTAACTATTTCTAACACACAAAGATGTCAAGAATGTATTGCAAGCTTTTAAACCCACTCAATTTTCGAAAAAAAAATTAAAAATTAAATTATCGATTTTCTTCTAGTTGGTCTTGTTACTTACGTTAGAATATCGTCTATACGACCACGAAGAAATTTTTTTTCATGGTTTATACTTTTCTGGCGGAAAAGGTCCGTTGTAAAACACGATTTTTTGAAAATTTTGATTTTTCGCATTTATATTTTTTGAACCACTAAACATATCACAAATCCAATTGCTCACGATTATTCGTCATTTTATAACCTTTCATTTAAGTATCAACAACGTTATAATCGGTCGTTTCTAACTCGAGATATATTGTGTTTAGTGAAAAATGAGCGAAAATTTAAAAATAACGAGATATCTCAAAAACTGTTCCATAATTTTTTTTAAATTATTTTCGAACTCAGCAGCTCAAAATACATAAGAAAAGTTGGTTTTTATCAATGGTGCATGATTTTTTTTGTAAACTAGTGTTATCTTCAATTTGACAAAAATTATTAACTAGTTTGTATAATGTTGTATGTCAGAGCACAAGGGGCAGTCAGTGAGAGTGTAGTGTAAGCGGTATTATATGTATGAATCAGCTGTTAAGTAGTTTGAGAATAATTGTATTTTTTATCAGCTGTTTAGTTATAAGTTTAGATCATATGTTATGTTTAAGGATTGTTGTTTATTTTTAAGGATAATGTTGAAAAAAGAATTTGAAATTATAAATACCGTTATTTGACTATAAAAGATGAACAATTTTCAATAAAGTCAATCATTCAGTTTTGAAAGCCTAAACCGGCATTTTATTTTTTTTTAATTATTTTTGCTGTGGCACCTGGTTGTGCCTGCAAAGGAAAACAAAAACCCTTTTTCTGCCCGTGGCGTTATTAAGCGCCGGCAAACTATTAGGCAGGCATACTAAATTTAAAAATATCAAACTATCATCTTCATCAATTCCACAACACACACTAAATTAAAAAAGCCAAACATTTCATGGCGATCCTGCCCAACACGGACCAGAAAAAAATACCAAATGAGGATATCGTTCCAGCTGCGCTGAACGTGGGTCCCAAGAAGTTGACTGTCGAAGATTATTTAAAGAGACAGCAGCGAGCTGTGGAAGAGCAACTGACCCGTATACCACCGACACAAAAACCCAAACACAGAAGAGGTGGAAGAATTGTGCGATTGCGTCGGGAGCTGGCTGCATTGAGAGAACCGATGAATGCAGATCCACCACCACCTTGGAATCGTGCATGCGAAATTTGGCAAAGAATTGATGAGCTTGAGACACAGATGCCAAAGAAAAAACCAACAATGAAACAATAAACACCATAAAACACAACACTGATACACATTTTGTACATATTTATTTATTTATTGAAAAAATATATATAAATCACAATGAATTAAATTCATTTGTTATTCTTAAAACTATGATATTGAAAGATATTTATTATAAAATTAGAAGAAATATTTGCAAAAGCACACGCGAATGTAAAAATGATCGTCATCAAAACACGAAAGTAAAAGTAAAACGTCAAATATGATGAATGGTAATCGATTATCGAATACTAAATAATCGATTATAACGTAAAAGAGGGTTTACACTGAATAGGGTTGTAAAATATTTGCTGTTCACACTTAGAGTTTGTCGTTCACACTTGAGTTTTGCATTCACACTTGAATATAAATTTGCGTTCACACATAAAATTCACATTTTAATGTTCACACTGGAATTATATATATTTGAATTTCTAATGGCCAGTTTCTCATCCTCCGATTAATTTTAACCGGTGGATAGACCACCGGTTAGTAAAATTTTTGTATGGAATCAGCTGTTTTATCGACACGATAAATAATAACAAGACATTGAGAAACTGGCCCTAAGATTTTAAAGGAAGTCAAATAGTAGAAAAAGAAAAGTGTACAATATAATAGAAATAGTATGATAAGAACATTTGTATAGTAACAAAAAAAAAAAGTATTGAAGAAAAAAAAAACGAATTAATGGAAAAGTTAAAAGAATATATAAAAGAATTAGAATCATTGAAGTCGAATTTAAAGAAAAGTAAAAATACAGTATTTTCTATAGATTATAAAGAATCTAAATTAAAAAGGATAAAGGTTTTACAAGATACGGTGGATGATACTGATTGCAAGGAATTATCCGAGCTAAAAGTAGAATTTTATGAATTGAAAGAGGAAGTTTGGCTACTACTTGAAGAAGTGAAAACAAAAGATATAAAGGAAATAAGAAATTTACCAACTATGGCTCAATTCGATATTTCTATGGTGGGTAAAAACCTACAAATATTCAAGGGCTCATTCAACAACTTGGAAGATTTTATAGCGCAGACAGAATTACTGCATGACCTGTTAAGAAATGAGGATAAAGAGATATTCGTCAAGTATGTCTACAATTTCAAACTTACGGCTCAGGTAAGGAGCACTTTAGGCCGATCTAATAGACCGACAACCTTCGCGGCTTTGAAAAAAGCATTAGAAGACGCTTACCCTAATCCTAGGTCAATACAACAAATTTTAACAGAGTTAGGAAATACGAAACAGGGCAATTCTAGCATGACATCATTTAGGGAGAAAATTTCGGAACTTAGTGATGAGCTCAGCAGGTTTGAAATAGGAAATTTATCAAATCCGACTCAGGACACTAAGGATGCCATTTACAAGGCAAATGAAAATATGGCGTTAAATGTTTTTATGAAGGGTGTAAATTCGGAATTTAAACCGATATTATTGGCTAACATGCCGTCTTCACTAGCTGAGGCTACTCAAAGGTGTTTGACAGCTGAGAAAAACTTAGGTATGGAGACGAGACAAGTTTTACCGGTTAATAGATCTAGTGGAAGTCATACCTACCACAGGAATAGATACGAAGAAAACAATAGAACCGACATGAGATACGATAACCGAAACAACAGATACGGTAACACACATTACACTTACAATAATAGACGCAATGACACTAACGATTACCGCAGTGGTAACAGACACAATGTGAGCATACGAGGAAATCAAAGAGGAAACTCTCGCCATATTAATCGACAAATTCATAATAATTATACCACATATTCTAATGGAAATGGCAATAACAGTAATAATAATAGTGTTGGAAGTCGCAATTTTGGTGGCAGAGGCCGCACATATACGAACAGTAGTGGAAGAAACTATCGAGCTTTTCCTTGTGCGTGTGAACAGGAAAACTCCGATGGCCGAATGACGCAGGATGTCATCCAAAAGGCCCAAAATTAAGAATATTCAACATCGAATTGAAAACAAATGCTTTCGTAACACTAAAATGCTCAAGTAAAGTGTTAACATTCATGATAGATACTGGTGCAGATATTTCTGTATGTAAAGTTCAAGATTTTATGAGGATAAATACACGAGACACAGCAAGATTAACTGGGATAACCTGAGAGGCAATTCAATGTATTGGTACATCAAGTTTACGTTTGGAAACGGAGGACGATGCCATCGTGCACAATTTCTATGTTGTTCAAGGCGATTTTCCTATTCCTACTGATGGAATAATAGGAAGAGATATTTTATCAGAATATTTATGCAGAATCGATTTTGAAACGTACACATCTCTGTCATTAACGCTGAATGCAATCAGCGTTAATGACAGAGATGTGGTGTTACCCATGAACTCAAGACCAGTGACTCACCGCAGTATAACCATACCATCGAGATCAGAGATAATTTTACCTCTCAACATTAGAGTGAAAGAAGAGAGTATTGTACTCAACAAGGAATTGGCAGAAGGAGTTTATCTTGCCAATTGCATTATACCAGCACACGGGGTTGTTCATGTTAAACTACTGAACTCCACTGATAAGAATGTAACTATAAATGATATTGATTGTGAGTTGAATCCTCTAAGTGATTATCATATCTGCCACACTACTACTAGCAAATACGAAAATAACAACACTAGACTGAACACTTTATTGGAATCGTTGGATATTGGTACAAGTGATCCAGAAGCTACACGCACAGAAAAACCATGTTTGGACATGGTTGCCGCATCCATTTAATGCTTAACTAGAGCATGTAATTGCCGCGAAAACCATGTATTTTTCTTTGTAAAAATAGTTTTCGAGCGGAGAAAAATGTATGGTGGCAATAAGCATTTGAATGGTTCTCAAATACCGCAAACATGTTCTATCATTTAAATGATAGAATTTGAGACCATTAAATGGTCGGGAAAATCATGTACCTGACCATTCAATTTTTTTTACTTTTTTACAGGGTGTTGGAGTCACTATCCAACTTTCCAGAGGGTAGTCACCAAAATCCTCAGATTCGGACACCCTCGCTTGTTTGTCTTTAGGTTTTCCGTTGATGATTAAGACGTCCCGTCTTTGGATGAAATATAATTGTTCTTTCCCTATGGGGAAGGTAAACTTATTTCCATGCGCTGGTCTTATTGGAGTGCTAACAAAATGCAATTTGGATTCACTAGCCCCTGGGGCAAGACAAGTATATTTTTTCTTTTGTTTTCACTTTTCCCGAAGGGATAATTAAATAATATTTTTTCTCCAAAGAAATAATGTCACTACGAGTTCACGGTTAAATAAAAAGGCACGATAATTCAATTCAACACCAATGGTTTTATTCGTATACAAATGTTCAAATAGACTTTGGTTTTCTTTTTATTTGGCACTACCAATTGCTTCTTTACTTTTTTACTTTAAACTACAATATGGCGCTTAGCAAGAAAAATTATAGAAAAAACAAGGTCAACAAAATCAATCTAACGCCGTCCACAAATAAGGTCAGTGACGGTCATGCAAGGACTGATTAGTCCACGTTGTGTTGCATGCGTCAATGATACAACACAGCGTTTTCTCGCATGAACATCCCGCCCCCCTTGCGATTACCTCGCAATTACTTATTTCAAAACAAAAAGTTGTTACAACAAAATAAAAATAAATGAATCATGATGGCTTATTATCTATCATATATAAATTCAGGAACCAGCCTGTTAATATACACCCCTGGGGGTAAAAAAAAAAAACAAAAATAATTCAGTTGTTGTCTCAGAGGCACTTTATCCGCAAAAATTAAAGTCTCTTGCCACTTCCCCGAAGAATGTCCATCCAAAGATGGTGTTCTGGGCATACGGCAAATCACGCTCCAGTTTAGGCAGTCCCAGGTAAATCCTTTCGGCGACGTCTCGTCCCAATATAATACTTACTCCTCTCGGTAAGTGAAGGCCTGGGTCAGCTAATGCTTTGTCTGGGTAAACATCTCTCAAGTATTGTAGATTGAGAGGTTTATCTGGCTTGGTAAGCGCCATCGGCTGTGAGTTGAGCAAGGTGGTGGTTAGTGTTCTGACATTGTTATGGATTGAACTCAGAACCACAGGTATAGTACGTCCAAATTCTGGCCCACGTCGTGGATGAGGCCAGCCAAGATAAATCTCGCTTTTATTCATAGATGGAATGAGAAGTGCCTTGGCTTGTACAGGAGTTTCGAGCTTCCCAGGGATTTTAACCATAACGAGAGCAGACATTGGTAACCACACATTTGGACGTGAATTCATAGGGTGTAACAACGTATGATGAGGGAGATGGCAAATGTGACATCCCTTGGTCCTTGGGCAGTGAATTGCTACATGAGACATCCCCATACAATTGAAGCAAAAATTCCTTTCTCTTGTGTAGTCCTCCTTCACTGGAGTTGGCAACTGGAGAAAGATGCGACAATGACGCAGCGAATGCCTGGTATCGCAGAATGGGCATTTGAACTCGTCCTTGAAACTCATTTCTGTAATAAAGAGAAATCCAATAGTGAGGAAGAGGCAAATTTGGATACTGAGCAAGAGTAAGTGAGACAACATAAACTGGGCTGGAACTGAGATCTTATTGAGAGCGAGGAAGTAACACAAGCTTATGAATAGGTCGAGAAATAATTCCAGTCTGTGTTCGTAAATCCACAACACGAACACGGTTATCACGACCATGATGAAGTTTTATAACTCGCCCCAAACGCCAATCATTGGGAGCGAGAGCTTCATGACGAAGTACAACTAGATCATTAATTTGTAGATCTTCTTGAGAATTCTTCCATTTCGTGCGCTTATGAAGCTCCTTCAAATATTCGGCCTTCCACCTTCGGCAGAATTACTGCTGAATCAACTTCAAACGTCGCCAACGATTTAGCAACGACGTGTTATTTGCGGATTCCTCTGGCTCCGCTGGAGAAAGAAGAGATCCCCCTATGAGGAAGTGACCGGGAGAAAGGGCACCGAAGTCATCAATATTGTCTGATATCGGAGTTAATGGCCTGGAATTGAGGCAAGATTCTATGGTGGCCAAAATAGTAGCAAATTCTTCAAAAGTATGTCGAATTTGTCCAGACATTTTTTTTAAATGGAGTTTGCAACTTTTTACCCCCGCTTCCCAAAGCCCCCCCATGTGAGGCGATGAGACAGGAATAAAATGCCACTGTAGTTGCTGCTGGCCATATCGAGTAACCGCTTCATTTTGCAAGTCAGATACAGTCTTAGCGAAGTTACTTCGGAGTTCTCTATCCGCTCCAACAAAATTTTTCCCGTTATCCGAGTAAATATGACGAGGACAACCTCTTCGAGACACAAAACGAGCCAAAGCCGCCAAGAAAGCTGAAGTGGAAAGATCGCTGACTGGCTCCAAGTGTATAGCCTTAGTCACGAAGCAAACAAATAAATAAATATACCCCTTTGAAATACGACTACCGCGTCCATTGAAAGTTTTAATTTCAAACGGGCCAGCAAAATCTACCCCACAAGTAGAGAAAGGTCGATTAAATGTTGTTCTTTCTTGAGGGAGTGCTGCCATAATTTGACTTTGCCGTTTCTGTTGAGCAATAACACATTCTTTGCAGCGTCGATAATGTGCTTTCACGAGATTCCTGCCCTTTATAATCCAACATTCAAGCCTCGTAGTAGCAAGTGTCAATTGAACACCACCATGGTTCGTTAGCTTATGTACCAATGCAACATAAAGCTTTGCGAAGTAGCTTTGATAAGCCAATATGACCGGGTGCCTCTCGTGGTAAGATAAGGCGGTTGTGGAACCCAAGCGTCCATTTGCTCGAATGAGCTGGCCCTTATCCAGAAAAGGAGTAACAGAAAGAAGAGAACTACCTGACGGCAAATTTTGTTTCCTCATGAGACAATCGTATTCTGAAGAGAAATAAATTCTCTGAGACAGTGACATCAAACGAAGACGAGTGAATCTAAGTTCCTTTGCAGAGAGTCGAACGCTTTCAAACTTGTATTTCGTTTTATGAGAAAGGTGTGTACATCGGAAGAAGCGAAATATATATGATATTACATGGATAGCCCTCGAGAGGCAAGAAAATCTTTCCAATATATCTTCTTCTATAGTCGATCTAGCAACATGAGCCTTTATAGGTTTAGATTCAACTGTTGTGTCGGGGATCGAAATATTCGAAGGCCATTCATTTTCTTTCTCTTTGAGCCAAATTGGTCCATGCCACCATAAACTACAATCCTTTAGTTCTAAAGGAGTTCGCCCCCGGGTTGCTAGATCCGACGGATTATCAGCCGTTGGCACATGTCGCCAGTTATTACCAACTTTTTCTTGAATAATAGCAACCCTGTTTGCTACGAACGTTGTCCATGTATGAGGAAGTTTTCTTAACCAACACAGAACAATTGTTGAGTCAGACCATGCAAATAAATTAGTTTTTGGAATTTTCATTTGAGGCAGAATAGAATAAACCAATTCAGACAACAGTAGAGCTCCACATAGCTCTAGTCGAGGCAAAGACATCTTTTTCAGGGGAGCAACCCTGGATTTGGAAACCAGCAAGTTTGTGTAAATTTGATTACCAATTTATATTCTCAAATATAAAGTTGCAGCATATGCTAACTCCGACGAGTCACAAAATCCATGCACTCAGGAGAATATTTTACCCAACGGGGTATACAAATATCCTCAATTCCTTTTGAATCAGAGACAAAATTTTTCCAACTAATGAGAGTAAGTGGCTTTAAGGGATCGTCCCAGCCTATATCATCGAGCCAAAGTTTTTGCATTAAAATTTTTGCCCTCACAATAGATGCTCACGAGGAATTCCATCTAATATATTTTTAGAGTTGGATGTCCATTTACGTAATTCAAAACCAGCTGAATTCAAAATTCCAATTAATTCATCTTTCGCTTTCAGACCTTCATCAACGGTATGTACACCAACCAACGCGTCATCAACGTACATATTCTCACGCAGTATTTTTGAGCCAAGTGGAACATTATTTTCTTCATCTTCCGCCAATTTCAAAAGCGTCCTAAGAGCCAAATAAGGAGCGCAATTTATGCCAAAGGTTACCGTTTTCAATTGGTAATCGGTAATTTCCTCGTTTGGGGAAGATCTAAATAAAATACGTTGATATGAGGCATGATTTGAATTGACCCAAATTTGTCTATACATTTTGCTAATGTCAGCAATTCAAAACTAGTGAGACAATATCTTTTTGCAGTGTAGGGCCAACATATAACACGTCGTTTAAACTTTTCCCATTAGATGACGCACACGAGGCATTAAAAACAACCCTCAACTTTGTCGTAGTTCTATCTGGTTTGAATATCCCGTGATGAGGCAAATAAAAATAAGTTCCGTTGCTCGATGATGGGCGATCAACTTTTTCTATATGTCCTAGAGACAAATATTCTAAAAAGACTTTGTCATATTCCAATTTATGCTCCGGCCTACGAATCAAAGAAGACTCATTTCTTAAAAATTGGGTCAATGCAATATATCGACTTGAGTCAGAAGCAAGTGTAAATGGTAAATCCGACCGAAAGGGCAAGTTTACTGTATATCTCCCATCAGGACCTCTAACAGTAGTCGATCGAAAATTTTTTTCACATTTTTCATCCTCAAACGAAAGTTTACCTTTTTGGGAACCTCTTCGATTGTCCAAAATTTGGCAAGTTGATCTTGTACTGATACCCTAGTACAGTGAGAAACACGAACCATTCTTTTTTTGGTTGTATTTTCAGTTGGGCGTTCAATATCCAGCCAATACCTTTTTGTACTCCATTGAGCAAGATAATTGGGTAAATATTTCCTCCGAGTAAGATATCGACGGGGCCACTTTCATAAAATGTAGGATCTGCCAAATCCATTTTTGGGATTTTCTCTATACAACTATTCTCAATAAAATGTGTGGGAATATTGCCTGTTATATCAGGTACCACTAACGCTTCCAAATCCAATGAGAAAGATTCATTTTTTCTTGATCCAATTTTCAAGAAAGCAATTTTGGAACATTTGGTTAAAAATTCTCCCCCTAGGCCAGAAATATCAGCAGAGACAGAATTTGTAGGTAATTTCAAAGTCTTTTGAAGACGTGAGGAAATAAATGTATCGTCCGAACAGGGATCAATTAAAGCCCTAGCTTTGTACGCAACACCATTTTTCAAAATATTCGAAACATTGTTTTGAGGCGATTTATTTTTATGCATTAAACTATGGTGTTTCAAATTACACTTTGAACAAGCTGGCGACCTACAGTCTACTGCTCTATGACCCTGAGCCAAACAATTAATGCATCTATTTTCCTTTCGGACAACATTTAATCTGTTTCGAAATTCCATATTGAGAAACTTTGGGCAAGATTTTAATGAATGAGTCCCTTTACACAAACTGCATTTGCTCTCATTCACCTTTGTATGATGGACTTTAAATTTTTTCGAGTTATCATATTGATTGAATTTCGGACGAGAATTCTGAGAAAGTTGTGAACTAATAGAGCCAGTTATATCCGAAACGCTTTCCAACGCTTGAAACCTTTCAGTCAGAAATTTATTCAAATCCTCCCATCGAGGCATTTCTGTTTTATTTACTAAAGATTGTTCCCACAGAGAAAGCGTTAGTTTAGGCATTTTAGTGGAGCATTGATAAACAAATATTGGATCCCAAGATTTCACATCAATTTTATATAATTCCAACACCGAAATACAATTTGTGACATCACGTTGAAGTCTCTTAAGGCCACTTGCAGATTCTTGCCCACAGAGAGTCAAATTAAAAAGATTTCTCAATTGAGAGTTAATTAGAATTCTTTTATTTTCATATTGATTCTTTAAATTATCCCACGCAATTGAAAAGCCCTCAGCTGTTAACGGGATATGACGATTTATTTCCCTCGCCTCCCCACTTGTCTTTTGAAAAAGATGGTATAATTTCTCAACAGCACTAAGTTTTTTATTATTGATGTATATGGCCGTGAACAAATCACGAAAACTAGGCCATGATACGTAGTCCCCGTGAAAAATTTCCGTATCGCACGGAGGGACAGCTATTGAGGAAGACGAAGACTTAGCAGAAATCGGTTTGGCTTTAATTTTTTCTTTCCATTCTCCCAAAGTACTAACACATTTTATGTAGCTTTCATGAGCTAATTTCCTTTTCGTTTTTATCGCTTCTCTATTCTTTTTATAACACTCAGTGTCTGAAACGCAATTTTTGTGTGCCTGTTTCCATGCTGCCCACAACAGACGAACTTCCTCTTCATCTGCTTCAATTGCAGATAAATTATACCTTGAGGAGTCAGTTCCAGAAAGATTTTCTTCGAATGACACAATCTCCTCACACTGAGTTACAAGGTCTTCAAAGGTCGACATTTTACAAGAGAAAACAATTTGATTCACAATTATAAATTTTTTGTTTAAGAGGCAGTGAAACAATGAAATGAGAAAGTTATTTATGTTTGCTCAAGAAGCAAAACAATGTATGGCCGATTAAACCAATTCGGTATATCGAATTCCAAAATTCTCCAAATTTATTTATATATATATATATTTTTTTTTTCAAAATTTCCAGAAAATTCCAATTTGTCCCAAGAAACAAAACCAAATGAGGCAATTATGTAGTAAGAGCCAAATAAATTTCAAAATTTTCCCAAATGAAAATTTTTCCAATATAAATTGTTCCAATCAACAATACAATTGATCTCCAAACTTAATCAATTATTTTTATTAACGCCAAGGAAAAGTATTCAGAAACTTTCATCTTATGAGCAAGATTTAAAATCAATGAAAAAGTCACCAATATTTCCGCTTTGCAATTTAAATATTTTACAAAATTTTATATGCTCATTAAATTCCAATGTTAGTTTCAAGTATTTTAATTTCTCCTACGAGAAAATTCAAAATCCAAAGTTTTGTTCAAATGAAAAAATTCTTTAGAGGAAGCCAAAATTAAAAAAATTTCTTCAAAAAATTCTTCAAAATATCCCAACGGATGAGTTCTGACTCACAATGTTTTCTAATTAATTTTTGTGAGTCAATAATTTTTGGTTGATTGAATTATAACAATCACGAGACAGTATTGTTCAATATATAAGTGAAAAAATGAAGTAATTCTGCAACAAATTATTTCTCAAAAATTTTTCTCAGTGTAGATACATGTAGTGCCATCAATTTTATATATGCGATCAGTTCAAGATGTACAATTTTAAATTCAAAATTTTCCAAATAAAATTTTCTTCTCTTCTGGCCCACTGTATCAATCATGTACTGTCATTTGTCCAAGTTGTCAAACCAAAGTCTTTTCCAGTAAGACCGTCACAGTGTATGATTTTCCAGGATACTAATATTAAGTAACTGCCTCTTAGAGCCAATATTCGGAGTCACAAAAATCCATAGACACAAACAAGGATTCCTTCGAATGTTAAAGGTAATTATTTGTGAGCCAGATTTACCAAGAGGAAGATTATTTCTTAGATTTCATAATTTCATATACCATTATTTTTTTTACCTTGCGCCACTGTGCAAGTGTATTAGACAATGTATTGTTTTTCAATATCGTATGTGCCCTTTGTTATGATGTATGTATTTGCTATTTTCTCCAAAAAGCAAAACATAAATAATCGTATCCAAATATACGAATCCAAGTGTGTAGCGCACAAGCGATGTGCGAAATCAACGAGGGGTGAGGTAGACAAAAAGCTCTGCAACTGCATACAATGAGAAAGAACAGCGCACAAGCAGAGCAATGTTTTCAAACTCCATATCAAATTGAGACAACAAAATTTCTAATGATCGATGTAAGCATGGGTAACAAGTGAAGAGATGGGGGTTGTTGCCAAATTTCAATGCATCAAGGGAAAATGCAAAAATGTAAACAAGCAATTTGCCGGTTCAATACAACACCAACAACAGAGAAAGGGAACGCAAAGCAGACAAGAAGAATGCAAAGGTAACGGTGTCACTTTGATGAAGGCTTGGCCTTGAAAATTTTTGGACGAGTTATGTAACAAATAACTTTCAAAATTGTCCACAATTTTTGAGGAAGATTTACGCAGCCGAGCCAGCATGTATGTCCACCACAATATAATATTTTGAATGTAATATTGTGTACATACCTTTTGTCCAAATGTTTTCTTGTTGTTGAATTTACCACTGGTTCTGCTGATGTTAATGTCCAAATTTTGTTTAAATTGACGGCTTCTGAAGGACCATATGTTGGAGTCACTATCCAACTTTCCAGAGGGTAGTCACCAAAATCCTCAGATTCGGACACCCTCGCTTGTTTGTCTTTAGGTTTTCCGTTGATGATCAAGACGTCCCGTCTTTGGATGAAATATAATTGTTCTTTCCCTATGGGGAAGGTATACTTATTTCCATGCGCTGGTCTTATTGGAGTGCTAACAAAATGCAATTTGGATTCACTAGCCCCTGGGGCAAGACAAGTATATTTTTTCTTTTGTTTTCACTTTTCCCGAAGGGATAATTAAATAATATTTTTTCTCCAAAGAAATAATGTCACTACGAGTTCACGGTTAAATAAAAAGGCACGATAATTCAATTCAACACCAATGGTTTTATTCGTATACAAATGTTCAAATAGACTTTGGTTTTCTTTTTATTTGGCACTACCAATTGCTTCTTTACTTTTTTACTTTAAACTACAATATGGCGCTTAGCAAGAAAAATTATAGAAAAAACAAGGTCAACAAAATCAATCTAACGCCGTCCACAAATAAGGTCAGTGACGGTCAAGCAAGGACTGATTAGTCCACGTTGTGTTGCATGCGTCAATGATACAACACAGCGTTTTCTCGCATGAACACAGGGAAAAAAGTATTTTTATAGATTAAGTATAGACATGTCTAGAACCATTACATGGCCATAAAGACCATTTACATTTTTTTCGTGACCATTTAATTTGTTAACTTGTTTGCAGCGAAAAGAATTTTATAAAAACATTGAGTAGGTACACACGATTTTCATTTTGCGCGTCATTCGGGTGTTGATTGTTTCTTGGAGTGGACGGAGAATACGGATTTACTGTGTTTTGTGTTAATTTATTTATTCAGAAGTGGCACGTGATTTTATGTGAACACAAAAAAGGAAAGTGTAATTGAAAAAATGTAACTGTTTTTTGTTCTGCATTTTGCTATATGGATCATTTATTTTTATTTGCAGTTACATGATGTCTGCGTTTGTACATTTGATGGGCACGATGTAAATATGGAATAATTACTTATTGTTGAAATTGAAAGAAAAAGAGTGTGATAAAATATATGATGTTTGCTTGAACGGCATTATAAATACAAATAAACAATGAATTAGTTTATAAATAAATAAAAACAAACAAATAAATTTAATTTTGTGTTTTCTTTTCTCAAGTGGCGTCCTTTTTCGACGATGAAAAAAGTTTTTTCATAAAGATCAAAACATTTTAGGTTGTGACCATGTTCTTTTAACTAGGAGAAAAATATTTTTAATGAATACCATAACATTTTAAATCGTGGCCATTGTCTTTTCATCACAATGGACTGAATAGTCTAAGTGAGCCTGATACATCGGGCTGCCACATAACCTAACCTAACCATTGTCTTTTCATTCAAACAAAATTCTTTTTATCAATATAATAACATTTTAGATGAGGACAATTATATTTTTCTTAGAACCATGTTCACTGAGCCAACATGGTTGCAGGTTAAAATGTTACATGGTCGCCGCAAAAATAGCTCCTATCATATTATTTTGCTCTTCGAATATGATTGTGACAATCATGTTTCTTCTCTGCGTGTAGAGAGTCGATAATACATGTTTTTAGAGAATTTCAAGATATTTTCCATTTACCTGGTGAGAAGCTTAGTGTAAACAATTTTTATACACAACGCATTGAAACTTCTGGTTCCACTCCGGTTTACATAAAGAACTACAGACTCCCACAGACACAAATGGAAGAAATTAACGAACAAGTTGCACAACTTTTGGAAGACGACATAATTGAAGATTCTGTCAGTCCTTACAATTCACCATTATTGGTTGTACCAAAGAAATCCACAGATGGGCAAAAGAAATGGCGTTTGGTTGTTGATAGAAATGGACATTATCAATTCAAACGTTTACCGTTTGGTTTGAAAATTTCATCAAATAGTTTTCAAAGAATGCTAACAGTTGCTTTAAGTGGTTTAGATGCGTCCGCTTTTCTTTATGTGGATGACATCATCGTTTTTGGATGTAGTCTCAAACATCACAACGAACATTTGCGAGATGTATTTCGAAGATTGAGAAAATTCAACCTTAAATTAAATGCAAACAAATGCAGTTTTTTGAAGCCGGAGGTAGTCTATTTGGGACATCTCATAACGGATAAAGGAGTGAAGACTGATCCAGCCAAAGATGAAGTAATGAAGTAATAAGACTGCCAAATAACGCTGATGAAGTCAGACGATTTGTAGCCTTTTGTAATTATTATAGGCGCTTTATACCGAACTTTGCCGATAGAGCAAAATGCTTGAATATGCTTCTGAAAAAGAATCAGAAATTCGAATGGACTTTACAGTGCCAAAATGCATTTGAAACTTTAAAAAAAAAGTTTACTTAAACCTCCAGTACTGCAATACCCGGATTTTTCACAAACTTTTATATTGACGACAGACGCATCTAATTATGCTTTAGGAGCAGTTCTGTCTCAAGGAGTAATTGGCAGCGATTTACCAATTTCGTACGCCAGCGCTACTCTATCAAAACATGATTTAAATAAACCAGTACTCCTTGCCATTCATTGGGGAATCAACTTTTTTAGACCCTACCTTTATGGCAGAAAATTTATAGTTGTGACTGACCACAGACCACTTGTTTCATTATTCTCACATAAAAATCCATCTTCTAAGATGACACGTATTCGAATGGATTTATGTGACAATGATTTTGAAATAGTGTACAAAAAAGGGAAGATGAATACAAATGCTCACGCTTTGTCAAGAATAAACATAAATAGCGAAACTTTGAAAGCGAGCGTTAACGAGTGAAGACGTGAAAACCTAAGTGCGGCCAGAATTGAATTGAAACATTGATTTTATTTGAAATACTTTTATTTTATTAATAAATGAACTAATTTAAAACCAAATTTTATGAGTTTCGCGATCTTGACAAGTCAGAAGTGGGATGAAAACAGCCACTAAGTGAATGAATTCATTTTTTTTCCTGGCAATGAATTACGCGACTTTTACGAAAAGGACATATTCATTGACTCACACACGCAGAGCAACGAGTCAGCAATTCTCGACGTATGAGGGATTGTTCTCTTATGCTCAGAGCACACAATGTTAAGTGTGTTGTAAAAAAAGAGGAAAAACGAAAAGGAACTGTCAAAAAGGAGAGAGACAACGAATTCGTACAACGTTTAAAGGTGCAACGAGTTTGTGAATGTATGCGCACCAACGCATAGTGCACAAAAAGGAAAAAAGAAGAAGAAGAACGAATTTCACAACGTTACGGAAAAAAAGAAGGAAGTTGGTAAATTTGGTCAACGGGAAAATAAGATCAAGGTTTCGGAGAATATTGAAATTGGACAGACTACGCGTCACGCAATTGGATGCACTGTTAAAAAAATATAAGCTAAGTGCAACAGGCAACAAAGCAAGGAAAATTGTGGTTTTAATGGAGCATCTAAAGTCTGACGAAATTGATGACAACGAAGTTGAGATTGACTCTGAGTCATGGCAGGAACCGGTGGGCGAGTTAAGGGACGAAATGGCGTCATTAACGAGGTTGGTACAGGAAATGTGTGGTGCGATTACAAAAATGTGCGCGGAGGGCAACGGATCGCCTCTAGGCACGTCGGCAATAGCCCCACAACAATTATCATGTGATCCAAGTCGGGATCCAGGACACGAAATGATACGCCAAAAACCCAACGTCAGCGACGTTATTGGAATTCTACCAGATTTTGATCCATTTAAATCAACAATACAATTTATCGGAAAAGTTAACCAACTACAAGAAACCTACCAATGGGATGACGAAATAGTTTTGTTTGCGGCTCAACACAAATTGAAGGGAATTGCAAAGGAGTGGTTAGACGCACAGTCCGTGTTTCACTCGTGGGCTGAATTGGTACGTATGCTTTCTAAAGATTTTCCATGTGCAGTAAACTCCGCTGATATCCATAGGGAAATGTCAAGACGCCACCGCAAACCAGGCGAAACGATGGTTCAATACTATTACGCCATGCTAACCATTGGGAGACGCGGAAATATGGATCAGATGTCGATTTGCTCATACATCATAAATGGTTTAAACGACAACAACGCAACACGCACGCTGCTGGCAATGAATTTCAACACCACGAATCAGCTGTTATCGTCTTTGGCGAATTTATCACCAACATCAGTATCGGCGGCAAACCGTCAGTCAACAAATCAATCAACAATCAAACAAGGTGTTACTGTTGCGAAGCCGGTTGGTCAAGCAGGTGTGAAATGCTTTAATTGTAACGAATATGGACACATTGCACGAAGTGTCCACAACCACAAAAGAGACTGCGATGCACCAAATGCTCACGTGTAGGGCATGAGGCTAAGGAGTGCAAGGAGACAGGCAAGGTTTCTGTGTTCAACGAGGTGCCGACGAAAACGGTGCCACCCATAATGAAAATGGTCGAGATGAGCGGCAAATCGATTGAAGCGTTTGTGGATACGGGAAGTGATAGTTCATTGGTGAAACTGTCCACGATAGCAGCTGATATGCAACGGATACCAATAGATAAGGGTTTCAACGGATTTGGAGGTGCGACAGTCAGATCACATGAGGTCATCGAAACGGAAATCAAATTCGACAATCAATGTGTGAAGGCCCAACTCTATGTGGTACCGGACAATGTTTTACCATATCCAATGCTTTTGGGCAGGGATATATTATGTCGAGATGATAACCGCCTGGTCATTAATGATGGTGTTCTGCAAATTCAATCCACGGCAGATACCCCGTTCAACATAAACCCAATGCTAAGCGATGAAGACAAAAGAAAGACACAAGAAGTGCTAGAACGTAACAGTGATTGTTTTGCAGAGGACATATCATCCCTCGGAAGGAGTAAGACCACAGCCATGAAAATTGAAGTGACGACAAACGAACCTATTGTGGGAAAACGATACCAAGTGACATTTTCGAAACAGGAGATTTTGTCAAAGATCATAAATGATTTACTACAAAACAAGATCATAAGCCCAAGCACTTCGCCACATGCCGCATCAGTCGTTTTAGTTGATAAAGCCAACGGAGAGAGCCGAATGTGTGTCGACTACCGGGCACTCAATTCGGTAACGGTAAAAAAACATTTCCCAATGCCCGTTGTAGAGGAGCAGTTGGCGAAGTTGTCTGGTGGATCGTTTTTCACGATACTGGATATGACGGCTGGTTATTACCAAATACCACTCGAGTAAAGTAGTAGGGCATACACGGCATTTATGACGCATGAAGGCCTTTTTGAGAACAACGTTATGCCATTTGGTTTGGTGAACGCTCCAATGTATTTTCAAGAAATGGTCATGAAAATTATAATGTCGTTGTCCTAAAGAAATTAGGATCAGTCGACCCAAGCACGTTGTCGGCTAAGCAAAGCGATTCCTTAAAATGGGCTCAAGGAATTCTTGAAGCTGGAAAAAGGGAACGATCACCGGATGAGCTGCCATCCTCTAAACGGGATCAAAGATCGTTTGCCTCAGTTGCAAAAGACAGCCTTGTGATGGCTATTATTAATAAAGGAGCATTGGACGGTATGATTCCAAGGCAAAGGTGGGGGGAAATTGAGAACGCGATGTCTGGTGTCTACTCAGAGGTGCGAAAAAGGTTTCCCGGACCAAGTCCTCGACGGCAAGATGCTGGATGGTATCAAGGACGATATAAGTTAATAGCTTTTGCAGACCAGAGGTCTATGGATTGCTTTAAAGCTGCATTGATGCTAATTGGTGAAGTTTGGGAAGGAGCCGCTTTGGAGTTAGTCGATAAAAAAGACATACCGGCTAAACCTAGAGCACATGCATGGATACCGGCAAACCCTCCTGATCCTGAGTCAATACTAGAGAGACTAAAAGAATGTAACCCAGATCTTCCAACCCCCGATTGGAAGGTTGGTCGTTTGGATGAGGTGGATGGACCAAGACGACATGCGGTGTTTATATTAAACATAGAGTCGCTGCCACATCTAGCCCAGACCCAAGGACGCGTAAGTTATGGCTTTCATGATATCCATATGAAGGTATACAAAAGCGATCAGCCAAAGGATTCCGAAACGGACAAGCCTCCGGTAGAGTCAGCAGTGGAAAAATCTCCTAGCGAAGCCGAAGGAGACATAAAACCTGCAGACTATGGCGAAAATCATATGCGGGAAGTTTCTACAGGCTCAAGCCTCACCAAAACTGAACCGCGGATTGTTGCGAGAGTCACCGAGATCTGTGAAGAGGAAGCCCTTGATGACTCAATTGAAGCGGCTGATGTGACGGTGGTTGAAAATTTGGATGGTTCTACGGTTCCTCCAGATAAATCTTCACCATTGTAAGGCCGCTTGTGCTGCCTTAAAAGTTCTCCTGATGAAAGGAGACATAGATATAGTTCTTATTCAAGAACCATACATATATAAGAACAAGATCTGTGAATTAAGCACTCCGGGTTTCAAACTTTTGCATAATACCGGTACCGATATAAATCGAGCATGTATAATTGCTAAAAACGAACTAAACTTGTTTCTGCTTCCTTCATTGAGCAATGCAGACACTGTCGTAGCCAGTCTAGAGATATCCACATGCAAATATTGGGTATCTTCGGTCTACATGGGACATGATAGGGAGATGCCACCCTGTGCCGTTAAGACCTTAGTTGAGGAGTCACTAAAAACAAAGACAAAACTCATTATGGGATGCGATGCAAATGCACATCATAGTATTTGGGGAAGTAGTGATACTAATGCAAGGGGAGGGTCGCTAATAGAGTTTATTTTGCGTACTAACCTGGTAGTTTGCAATAAGGGAGATGCACCAACCTTCGTCACCAGGAACAGACAAGAGGTTTTGGACGTAACGTTGACCTATCCGGAACTGAATGATAAGATATCTGAGTGGCAAGTTTTGAGGGAACATAGCTTCTCAGATCATCGCTACATCAGTTTCAGATTGGCTGTTCGTACTTCAAAGACCATATTTCCGCCAAATGTTAGGAAAGCTGATTGGAATAGGTATAGGGAATCGTTCAATTCGATGATACCGGAAATGCCGGAGACAAATATGAGCACAGTGCAAGATATCGAACACGCAGTGGAGCGGATTACTAAGGCCTTCAACATTTCACTGAAAGCTGCTTGCCCTAGAGGAAAGCCAAGGGGAAAAAATCGGCCGCCATGGTGGACTACGGAGTTAAGTAATATGAGGAAATCCTGCAGGAAGCTCTTTAACAAAGCAAAGTCCACAAGAGCTCCGGAGGATTGGGACACTTACAAGATGAATCTAGAGCATATAAACGAGAACTGAGAAGGTCTCAACAAAACTCTTGGGATGATTACTGTAGCAGTATTGAGAATACGTCAGAGGCTTCCAGACTACGGAAGGTACTAGCATCCACTAACACCGCTCCAGGTTTCATTAAAACATCGGAGGGAAATTGGACAACGTCCAGTGAGGAGACGTTGGAGGTACTTTTGGACACACACTTCCCTGGAAATCAGACGGTTGAACCATGTTCCGGCGGTGTAACAGAGGCTCAGCGATCATTTCCTATCGAGGAAATTGTGTCGGAATCTAGAATAAAATGGGCGCTAAATAGCTTTGGACCATTCAAATCCCCCGGACCTGATGGAATTACTCCGGCGGAGTTACAGGCAGTGGCTGAAAGAGTTATCCCCTGGTTGACGGTGATATATAAACGATGTGTAAACTTAGCATATATTCCAGAAAAGTGGAATAAAAAAAAGTGGAATGAGGATAAGCGACCAATCAGCTTATCCTCATTCCTACTTAAGACCCTGGAGAGGATGATAGACATGTATCTTAGAACTAGCGTGGATTCAAGTTTGCTCTCGAAACGACAGCATGCATACTCGAAGGGCAGTTCTACTGAGACCGCATTGCATGAACTAGTCAGCTTTATTGGAAGCTCACTGTCTGTCAAAGAATACACAATCGTGGCGTTTCTAGACATCGAAGGGGCGTTCAATAATGTCCATCCGAGCTCGATATTAAATGGACTGACAACTCTGAATGTTGATCCAGGTATACTTAGGCTGTTAGACGAACTTCTAATAAAGAGACGTATTTCAGCCACACTAGGGCAAGCAAACATACAAAGGTATGTGAACAGAGGCACTCCCCAAGGAGGAGTTCTATCACCTCTTCTTTGGAATGTTGCTATAAACAACCTTCTGGTTTCCCTAGAAAAAGAAAGGATAAAAGTGGTGGCATACGCAGATGATGTGGCGCTAGCAGTCAGGGGAAAATTCCCATCCACAATCAGAGATATTATACAGAGAGCTCTCCGGATGACTGAGAAATGGGCGAAAGATAATGGTCTTGGTGTAAATCCAGCAAAGACAGAACTAGTCATGTACTGCAAAGATCGTAAAACTCCCACGGTTAGGCCCATTTCCTTAGGGGGTACTGAAATTCCCTTTGGTGAGTGTGCAAAATACCTTGGCGTTATTTTGGACAGGAAGCTGAATTTTAGGCTTAATATTGGGGAGAGGGCGAGAAAAGCCACGGTAGCTTTGTACTCGTGCAAAAAGGCAATAGGGAAAAAGTGGGGACTAAAACCAAAAATTGTGCATTGGCTATACACTGCAGTAGTTAGACCTATAATGCTATATGGTGTTGTAGTCTGGTGGCCGGCACTTCAGAAACCGACTTGTTTAGATAAAGTTCAGCGTATGCCGAGCTTATGTATCTCAGGCGCATTTAGTAAGACAGGAACAGACTCCCTTAATGTCATGCTACATCTATTGCCTTTAGACATTTTGGCCAAACAGTCAGCTGCAACAACGGCTGTGCGGTTGCGCGAGCTATCGCTGTGGTCGGAAAAAATGTACGGCCATAGTTCGGTCTTCAAAATAATGCCAGATGTGCCTAACGTAGTGGATTATACCCTGGCAAAACCACTTTTCGACAAAAAGTTTGAAACTCTAATTCCCAACAGTGAGGCGTGGTGTACACAGACCCCGGGGAATAAAAGATATATAGATTTCTATACTGATGGCTCCAAATTGAATGGACAAGTGGGGTTCGGAGTATATTCTAAAGATCTGGAAATTCGAATAGCGAAAAGATTACCTAATCACTGTAGTGTTTTTCAGGCTGAAATATTAGCAATAAGAGAGGTGGCGATTTGGCTGAGAAGTAATGTTCCAACAAATATTGGCATTAATATATACTCAGACAGTCAACCTGCTATAAAATCCTTGGACTCTGTGTTCCTCAACTCGAAAACGGCCATCGACTGCCGCAAATCTCTCAATGAGATGGCTGAGCAGTACAATATTCACCTAATATGGGTGCCTGGCCATAGGAACATACCGGGGAACTGCGAAGCGGATGAGTTGGCAAGGCTAGGGACTACCTTACATATTCCAGGGGAACTGGAATTTGTTGGTATGCCCCTAGCTACCTGCAAGCTCATGCTGCGTGAGAAGGCTGTTAGGATGGCAAATGTTCGATGGGAGAATTGCAAGGGTTGTAACGACACCAAGCAAATATGGCCCCATTTCAACTTAAACCGCACACTAGATATGCTAATGTTCTCGAAACGTCAGATATCACTCCTGATATCTGCTATAACGGGTCGCTGCCTGATAGGCGATTTTGCAAAAACTATTGGCGCGAAGTATAATGACTATTGTATGAGCTGTCATGATGCGGAGGAAAAAGAATCAATTAAACACCTCTTGTGTGAGTGTCCTGCATTTTGTGTAAAGCGCAAGCAACTTTTAGGAGCATATAGCTTCAGATTACTGGCGGATCTGGAAAACGTTAACTTAAGCAGTCTCCTAATGTTTTTGGAACAATCTGGTTGGTTCAACAAAGAAAAATAATCAAGAAGGTTCAGCGGTTAAAACTAGAAGTGCCCATATGTAATAGGTACTTTTAGTTAATGTGGTATCACAATGGACTGAATAGTCTAAGTGAGCCTGAATCTTAATCGGGCTGCCACTTTAACCTAACCTAACCAACCTAACCTAGAACCTTCCGTAGTCTGGAAGCTTCTGACGTATTCTCAATACTGCTACAGTAATCATGCCAAGAGTTTTGTTGAGACCTTTCCGGTATCATCAAATTGAACGATTCCCTATACCTATTCCAATCAGCTTTCCTAACATTTGGCGGAAATAATGTCTTTGAAGTACGAACAGCCAATCTGAAACTGATGTAGCGATGATCTGAGAAGCTATGTTCCCTCAGTTCCGGAGAGGTCAACGTGACGTTCCAAACCTCTTGCCTGTTTCTGGTGACGAAGGTTGGTGCATCTCCCTTATTGCAAACTACCAGGTTAGTACGCAAAATAAACTCTATTAGCGACTCTCCCCTTGCATTAGTATCACTACTTCCCCAAATACTATGGTGTGCATTTGCATCGCATCCCATAATGAGTTTTGTCTTTGTTTTTAGTGACTCCTCAACTAAGGTCTTAACGGCAAAGGGTGGCATCTCCCTATCATGTCCCATGTAGACCGAAGATATCCAATATTTGCATTTGGATATCTCTAGACTGGCTACGACAGTGTCTGCATTGCTCAATGAAGGAAGCAGAAACAAGTTTAGTTCGTTTTTAGCAATTATACATGCTCGATTTATATCGTTACCGATATTATGCAAAAGTTTGAAACCCGGAGTGCTTAATTCACAGATCTTGTTCTTATATATGTATGGTTCTTGAATAAGAACTATATCTATGTCTCCTTTCATCTGGAGAACTTTTACGGCAGCACAAGCGGCCTTACAATGGTGAAGATTTATCTGGAGGAACCGTAGAACCATCCAAATTTTCAACCACCGTCACATCAGCCGCTTCAATTGAATCATCAAGGGCTTCCTCTTCACAGATCTCGGTGACTCTCACAACAATCCACGACTCAGCTTTGGTGAGGTTTGAGCCTGTAGAAACTTCCCGCATACGATTTTCGCCATAGTCTGCAGTTTTTATGTCACCTTCGGCTTCGCTAGGAGATTTTTTCACTGCTGACTCTACCGGAGGCTTGTCCGTTTCGGAATCCTTTGGCTGATCGCTTTTGTATACCTTCATATGCATATCATGAAATCCATAACTTGGGTCTGGGTTAGATGTGGCAGCGACTCTATGTTTAATATAAACACCGCATGTCGTCTTGGTCCATCCACCTCATCCAAACGACCAACCTTCCAATCGGGGGTTGGAAGATCTGGGTTACATTCTTTTAGTCTGAAATTCGTAATAAGTACTTATTACGATGAAATACTCCGCTATTAGAAAACACGTCCGTTCAGTTCGACGATTGAATAATAACAGTTGAATAATAAAATAAGAAAGCCCTTTGCTCAAAATGGGAGAAAAGAACACGAACGCCTTCTAGTCATTCTAGATGACTAGCATACAATACATAAAATCATGTGTTCTATTTATAGAATAGTTTCAAAGACAAAGGCTAACACACATTTCCTAGAAGTAGATTTAAATTCACCTAACTACAGGGCGATTCATTCTTATTTAATTTATATTTAAAACGTGGGCTTCGAAATTAAAAGTTTGGTATGGACATACATTAAAGAATTGAACTATTACACAGAAAAAAATTGCGTAGTTAAACTAACGCCAAATGCAACTTACTTTTATTACAAAAAATATTTGTAGTTAACTTTTATTATTTTTTTTCGAAATTTTACACAGCTTAAGGAAATCTTACTTTTTTTAATTCTATTATATTTTAATTTGATTAAAAAGTTAATTGAATCACTTAATTTTTTTAATTGATTATATTTTCAATTGTAATATTGTCAAGTATTTTCTTTTAGACGACACAAACCAAATTTATGATATGCGATTCACCGATTGTCTCCAATTCTTTTTATTTGCTTTTAAAGGAAATTCTTTAGCGTCAAAAGAAAACTTTGCTTGTCTAAAACATCGTTCCTTAGAAAAGAAAACTCTTATTTCAGTGTATTTATACAAAAATAAATACCGAAAATAATAAAATGAGAATTGAACCTGCCTTCTTTAATTTTTATACTTTAAACCAGCGCTCGACTCCGACTCCAACTCCAGCATTTCTTATTAGCCTCGACTCCGGCTCCGGAGTCGACTCCAGGTGATATACCTAAATCTCATTTTAACAGTATTACAATTGTAGTTTTAAGGTGTAGTGTTCCAAAAATAGACTCTCTATTTTGCCATATGCGTTTATATGTCCAAAAGAACTCTAATTTTAAATTTTAATACGCCTCGACGATAAACCTCAGCATTTTAGGGAAAGAACTCTACATTTTAATTTCAGGCCAATAAATTAAAATACGACACAAGACTATATAGAGACCACATCAAAATATGGGTATAACAACAATCTCTAGAAGATATATTTATAAAACCACAAAATTTCAAAAAATAATTAGGCTTCCAGAAGTTTAAGAAGTAAAATCCTGGTATTGGTCTATATAGGCATTTTGTAAAAAATAAATCTATATAAAATAAAAACACTAACAAAAAGATACACAAAAATCAAAATGTCGGGCTAATCAGAGAGAAAATTTAGATATTAAAAAATTTAATGTGTCGGATATATAAAACAAACATAAACTGCCAAAAATTAGGACGGGCGGAATTTCAAATAACCACTGCCATACAACAGATGACAGCAATAGCTGTACAGTTACGAATGTTTCTATAGAAGTAAAATTGTGAAACATCGATTTATAAATGATCTATCAGTTATGGACATTAGAGACCATTAATTTAATGTAAAGAATTTCAAGTGGCTTTGATGAAACAAACTTTCTCCCAAAAGACCGGCTCAGATGGCACGTTGGCAGAAGTTTAATTTAAAATTACAGCTTCTAAGGACATCGGGTGTATAAGGAGATTTCTCAAGTAATTATGCAGGGCTATATCAAAATCAAAAATTTCTTAAAACAAATCGGATGTTGGGTTTATATGTAGGTGCTATATCACAAAATTGTCCGGTATGACCCATCTTCGAACTCGACATGCCTGCCAAAAAAGATAAGAACTTTAGGTTCTACTGCTATATTGCCTTAAAATTATACCTTTATCAAGAGACTTTCAATGGCCTGAAATCCAGTACTTCGTTTTTCGATTAAAACCCCTAATGGAATCTAATTTGTCGTAATATTTCTTTAGTTACAAAAATATAAAGTGTTTTTCAAATTTTGTTTCGCCGAAGTCGGAGTCGAGCAAAACTTCTACAACTCCGGCTCCGACTCCACCAAAATCATCAGACTCCGACTCCACAGTCGGAGTCGAGCAAAATTTCTACAAATTTCTTCACCAAAATCTTCAGACTCCGGCTCCGGCTCCACAGCCCTGCCCAAAACACATAGTGCACTCAAAAAGAAGTTTACTTGGATCCAAAGATTTTGACCTTCCCTTAAGGATTTTGGTATTGATTCCGAGCCAACGATGCGGTTTCTTTCAAATAAAGAATTTTTTAGCGTTATATCTGGCTTTAAATCTAGGACCAATAAAATTAAAATTAGGATTCAAATCTCATCAAATTTGCATTCTCTTTTCACAGTTTATTAATAAAGGTACTCACGTAAAAACAAATGCCAGTTTAAAAATCCAAATTATAACGGTTACTTCAAAGTAAAAAATGTTTCCTTAATTCCACAAAAAACTTTAAAACAAAGATGCTAAATCCTTGTTCTTATTTGAAGCGTTTTTATCTTAAATCTAAAGTTTCAATATTTCAGTTAATTTAAACACAATTTCCTTAAATATTTTTTTTTACTTTAGGGAAAATTAGCCTTAGTTCAAAAGCATGCGACGGACACAAATTTACAAAATTTGTGTCCTAAATTTAATGAAAATAATTTTTGAAGCAAAGATTATAAACTTTATTTTAATTAAAATATCACTTAAAAAAATTTGTCCTTAATATTTTGTAAATTTCGCATCCTAAAATTAAGGTTGCGTAATCTTTAATATCACGTAAATATTTTTTTCAGAGTGGTCAGGGTTTAATAACTTGGATCTGTCCTACCAGAGACATTGAAAATATATACCAATCGACTCAGAATCACCTCCTGAGTCGATCTATTGATTGCTATTGATTTTTTTATATATAGCTCCCACATATATGAATTGAAAATGAAATTTAATTCAAAATACTTTTTCATAGTACCCTTCAAGTGTGCAAAATTTCGTTAAAATCGGTTCAGATTTATTAACCGATCACAAAGTTGGCAGACCACAATCTTTTACGGTATCAACTAGGGCTGTCACCCGGGATAAATCCCGTCCCAATACACTGTGATTTTCAGGACGGGATTACTCCCGAGATTTTTCGGGATCCCGAAAAAATAGTTCCAATTTGTTAAATTTGTGGCTTTTTGGGCACAAGGACGAACGCTATTAAATTTGGAAGAAATCGGATCAACTTTAGATATAGCTCCCATATATATGTATCGCCCGATGTCGAAAAATGTGGTCACATTGCGCGTTTTTTACAAAAGGATCGTCATCAAATTGGGCAAAAAGTAATCTTCTTAATCACCCTTCAAGTCTGCAAACTTTCATCGAAATCGGTTTAGATTTAGTTGTAACTCCCATATATATGTATAGCCCGATTTTGCCAAATTTGCCCATAGAACCCTTATTTATTAATTGACCTTACTCAAAGTTGGCTAGATCCAGTCCTCTAGAGTACTAACTGTATGTGCAAAATCTCATCGAAATCGGTTCAGACGATTTTGAAAAATTTACCCCTAATAACCTTATGTTTAACCATAGAGGCCTCATTTCTTAACTGAAATTGAAACCAAGGTCACCTTCTGGGGTTTCAATTAAACCTGGAAAATATCATCTAAATCGGTTCAGGTTTAGATATAGCTCCCATATATATGCATTGCTCGTTTTTCCCAACTTTGGTCATAATACTCTTATTTATTAACCAATGCTACACAAGTTTCAAATTTTAATGTACTATCCGATCGTATTTACACTAACATGTAACTCTTACATAATAATATTGCCCGATTTTCCCGAATTCTGATTTATTACACACATTAATTGAGAGATTTCCTCTTTTTAATAATGGACTCAATAATAAAGGGTGATTCTTTTGAGGTTAGGATTTTCATGCATTAGTATTTGACAGATCACGTGGGATTTCAGACATGGTGTCAAAGAGAAAGATGCTCAGTATGCTTTGACATTTCATCATGAATAGACTTACTAACGAGCAACGCTTGCAAATCATTGAATTTTATTACCAAAATCAGTGGCAGAAAATCCGCTTTTTTATCGACAAATTTTGTTCAGCGATGAGGCTCATTTCTGGTTGAATGGCTACGTAAATAAGCAAAATTGCCGCATTTGGAGTGAAGAGCAACCAGAAGCCGTTCAAGAACTGCCCATGCATCCCGAAAAATTCACTGTTTGGTGTGGTTTGTACGCTGGTGGAATCATTGGACCGTATTTTTTCAAAGATGCTGTTGGACGCAACGTTACGGTGAATGGCGATCGCTATCGTTCGATGCTAACAAACTTTTTGTTGCCAAAAATGGAAGAACTGAACTTGGTTGACATGTGGTTTCAACAAGATGGCGCTACATGCCACACAGCTCGCGATTCTATGGCCATTTTGAGGGAAAACTTCGGAGAACAATTCATCTCAAGAAATGGACCGGTAAGTTGGCCACCAAGATCATGCGATTTGACGCCTTTAGACTATTTTTTGTGGGGCTACGTCAAGTCTAAAGTCTACAGAAATAAGCCAGCAACTATTCCAGCTTTGGAAGACAACATTTCCGAAGAAATTCGGGCTATTCCGGCCGAAATGCTCGAAAAAGTTGCCCAAAATTGGACTTTCCGAATGGACCACCTAAGACGCAGCCGCGGTCAACATTTAAATGAAATTATCTTCAAAAAGTAAATGTCATGGACCAATCTAACGTTTCAAATAAAGAACCGATGAGATTTTGCAAATTTTATGCGTTTTTTTTTTTAAAAAGTTATCAAACTCTTAACAAATCACCCTTTAGTTATATACACGGACGAAAAAGACTGTTTTTCATATGTTTGGGTATAAACATTATATGTTTGGAACTCAAATTTTTAAACGCAATATTTTTGAGTGCAAACATATAATGTTCATAAACTAGCATAATATGTTTGGGACATATATGTTAGAACATATTATGTTTGGGACATAAAATGTTTGTAAATATAATATGCTTGGATTCAAACATATATTAATTTAGAAATAGCCCATAAACATATATGTGTTTACAAAGAGAGACAAAGTGTATGCTGGAAGTAAAATAATGAAAGTAACCAATTGGCGCATTACAAATATATATACACAAAGAAAATTTCATTAAATATAGGAAAAATACTACGTGTGAATATAAACAAGTATAAATTTACATATTATGAGTAAACATATATATGTTGTGATATAAGACTTCGCCAAAAAATTGTATATGCTTAAGTAAAATATTAAAATGAGTATTCGGAGAGAAAATTCATTCGGAACCTAGATAAAATATATTTGAAAAAAAGAGCACGATTTTTGTTTATCATTTTCGCATTACGGGCACAATTTTTTTGTTTCGTCAAAACAAATCGGAACGTAGGACGAGTAAGTCAAAATATTCAAACAAAGGTAATTAAAGGGATCTTCATAAAAACTAACGAAAGGGCACTATACACTGAACAAAAAGCATGTCCGGTCCCAAAGATTGTGTCTCCACTTTAACAATTTTGGTATTGATTCCGAACCAAAGAAGCGGAGAATACAAGTAAGGATGCTTTTAAGACACAATTCTCTTTTAAATGGGGTTTTGTGTACTTGACTCTACGAAGCACATTTCAATTTTTCGTTTTTTCAGCTTTTTTCATATGTTATAAAATGTCCGTTAAAAACAAGACTTCCAGTAGAAATTATGCTATGTTTCAAGTAAAAAATGTCTTTAAAATAAAGTATTGAAAAACATATCATATTTTTTAATGATTTTTGCCTTGTAGTCAAGATGCAAAAATGCAACAAATTTAAAGACAGTTTCATTAATTTTAAAGAATTTTTCTGAATTATTAAAGTCAAGTTGACCTTAGTCCAAAAATTTTTTCTTTCATGTTATGATACCCATTTTTAAGTCAAATCACTTAATTATAACGACAACACGACTTCATTGAAAGTATCGACCTTTGAACATGGAAAAAACTTTATATTAGAGAAATGCGTCTTCTAAGCTAAGCAAAAGTTGTATTCTTATTTTAAGGACATGAACTCTTTGGCCTCACGACAATAGATTTTCAGTGCACTCTTTTTAGAGTTGTGAAAGTAAAATGAAAACAGGGCAAAACAGTGAAAAATTAAACAGTAAGATCTATAAAAACAAAGATTAGTTCCTCGTTATTAATGAGTAGTCCAAGAGGATTTTTTCGAAAATAAAAGCGGGCATTGAGTTCGAGTTTTGCCGCTAAAATTATTTCTCATTTTAGCGGCAAAACCAGAATAACATTACAACTTTTTCCGGTAAATTGTATTATAAAAAATTTTTTCGTTAATAAAAATTCATATTTATTTGTATATCTAAATTATTGGTGTTATATGCTAGCAATTGTTCACACCAAAATAAATGTATGTGCTGTTGTAAAATTACTGTTTAGAATTTAAATATAATGTGCTTTTGAATGGTTATCGTTAACCTTAGGATTCGATGGAAAAATATTTTTATATACTCGAATTCACGTTCTTCCTTTGTAAGAGTTTTTGAATTTCTTCGAAAATTTTAAACTTGTATACAAAAACCTTTATTTGTTACACAATTTTTATTTTTGCAATAAAAAAATAATATTTGATTTGAACTCAGTCCATTTCGTTTATATCAAGCATTTTTCTTTTCTGACTTTAAGTCTTTTATAAAACACACTTTACAATTTCGTAGTAAAAATTTAATATAATAGTATGTAATGCTGAACACATTTTCGGGAACTTCCGAACGAATCTGGAATATATGTTAAAAAATATATTTAAAAAAAAAATTGTGTTGGTCGAAGCAAGGATCGAACCCAGGACCCCTGTCACGCAAGGCGGACATATAATATTTTTGGGTCCAAAATGCCTCCAAACATATTATATGTTCAAATAATAACATATAGTTTTTTGGAAGACAACATTATTGAATTTGGATGGAAAAATACAAAATGTTTGGAACTTAGACTACCCAAACATATTATATTGTTTAGACCAATATGCTTTCAAACATATTATATATTGGAAGAAATCAAACATAAATGTTTGGGCAATACCCAAAAATGTATATGCTTGAAGCAAAATATGTTTGGGAGTATATGTTACAGAAGCGATTTTTTTGAGGGTGTACTAACACTGTAGGTGCAAAATCAACTATAGCTACAACTATATATTATATATCAGACATTTCTGCTCAGATTGTGCCAAAACTCCCATAAAAATGTACCCCTTAATGCTCTTAAATATGGAAATTCGGTTTATCGCCCAAACCAACACCCAGAAAAGAGTGCCTTCGAAACTATAGGAAAAAATGTTCATCAATTTAGGTTAGCCAGTTTATGTTATTTCCATTAATCCTAAACTGAACGCAGTTAGGAATAGTTCATTAACTAGAATAAGGTATGGAATTTTTCTAATACTGTTTTCTTCGCTGGGTATAAGAATTTACTACTGAACAAAAAAATTTTATTCACTGATAACAAAGCATTCGTAAAAATAAACAAAAACCGAACTAAAACCAAGTTTCCTCAAATTAAGTAAAATTTCTTATATAATGATAATTCTGACTTCCTTTATTATAGAAAGCTTATCATACATACGAATAACACTTGGCATAGAAAAATATTTTAGTTTATTCGTGGATTATCCCACCTCAGTAATGCTGGTGACATTTCTGAGGGTTTCAAAGCTTCTCTAAGTGGTTTCACTGGAATGTGGAACGCCGTTCGGACTCGGCTATAAAAGGAGGTCCATTGTCATTGAGCTTAACATGGAATCGGGCAGCACTCAGTGATAAGAGAGAAGTTCACCGCTGTGGTATCACAATGGACTGAATAGTCTAAGTGAGCCTGATACATCGGGCTGCCACATAACCTAACCTAACCTAGTTCATTCGTACTAAGAAATATTCAATCCTTTCAAAACTTAAGGAAACACACTTGGTAGAATATAGGAAATTTTGCTATATTTCTTTTATCTACCTCTAACCGATACCTGTCATCGATGTAATCGCTATGTTTGCGCGTGGGTTATTTTTTAGTTGGAATCGTGTTGTTATGATAAAGGGTGATACGGTCTAAATTTGGTCAAGGGAAAACGCGTGTAAATCGGTGAAATCGTTTATTTAAAAAATCAAATTAAATTTCTTTTTCAAGTTCAATTAGTATAAAATTCAGGAAAAATATTCAGTTAGGCTTTCGCTTTTCCAAATCCGAATTGCCGGGCCTCACGCTTGACACCTGCCATCAGATTTTGTACCTTGTCCACCTTCTTCGCCGCAGAAAGCCAGTTTGCCTTGAATTGCTGCTCGTCCTTAGCAGTTTTTTTGGTCTTCTTTAGGTTCCGCTTGACAATAGCCCAGTATTTCTCAATTGGGCAGAGCTCTGGCGTGTTGGGAGGGTTCTTGTACTTGGGAACCACCTGCACGTTGTTAGCGGCGTACCACCCCATGGCCTTTTTACCGTAATGGCAAGATGCCAAATCCGGCCAAAACAGTACGAAACTACCGTGTTTCTGCAGGAAAGGCAGCAGACGTTTATTCAAACACTCTTTCACGTAAATTTCTTGGTAGACAGTCCCGGAAGCTATGAAAATTCTGCTTTTCAAGCCACAGGTACAGATGGCTTGCCAAACCAGATATTTCTTTGCGAACTTTGACAGTTTTATGTGCTTGAAAATATCTGCTACCTTTCCCCTTCCTTTTGCCGTATAAAACTCCTGTCCCGGAAGCTGCTTGTAGTCGGCTTTGACGTAGGTTTCGTCGTCCATTACCACGCAGTCAAACTTCGTCAGCATCGTCGTGTACAGCCTCCGGGCTGATAAGTCCCCCGTCTAACAAAGAAACACATTTTTTTTGTCAAAATTCGTTTTTATTATTCAAGAGCGATACAACGAATATAATGACCTTCCAATTTTTTGATACCATTTTGGTAGTACTCCTTCGGTTTTGCCTCAAAATAGGCCTCAGTTTCAGCGATCACCTCTTCATTGCAGTCAAATTTTTTCCCTGCGAGCGTATTTTTGAGGTCTGAGAACAAGAAAAAGTCGCTGGGGGCCAGATCAGGAGAATACGGTGGGTGGGGAAGCAATTCGAAGCCCAATTCATAAATGTTTGCAATTGTTCTCAATGATTTGCGCCACGGTGCGTTGTCTTGGTGGAACAACACTTTTTTCTTCTTCATATGGGGCCGATTTGCCGCGATTTCGACCTTCAAACGCTCCAATAACGCCATAAAATAGTCACTGTTGATGGTTTTTCCCTTCTCAAGATAATCGATAAAAATTATTCCATGCACATCCCAAAAAACAGATGCCATTACTTTGCCAGCGGATTTTTGAGTCTTTCCACGCTTCGGAGACGGTTCACCGGTCGCGGTCCACTCAGCCGACTGTCGATTGGACTCAGGAGTGTAGTGATGGAGCCATGTTTCATCCATTGTCACATATCGACGGAAAAACTCGGGTGTATTACGAGTTAACAGCTGCAAACACCGCTCAGAATCATCAACACGTTGTTGTTTTTGGTCAAATATGAGCTCGTGCGGCACCCATTTTGCACAGAGCTTCCGCATATCCAAATATTGATAAATGATATGACCAACACGTTCCTTTGATATCCTTAAAGCCTCTGCTATCTCGATCAACTTCATTTTACGGTCATTCAAAATCATTTTGTGGATTTTTTTGATGTTTTCGTCGGTAACCACCTCTTTCGGGCGTCCACTGCGTTCACCGTCCTCCGTGCTCATTTCACCACGCTTGACTTTTGCATACCAATCAATTATTGTTGATTTCCCTGGGACAGAGTCTGGAAACTCATTATCAAGCCAAGTTTTTGCTTCCACCGTATTTTTTCCCTTCAGAAAACAGTATTTTATCAAAACACGAAATTCCTTTTTTCCATTTTTTTCACAATAACAAAAGTTGCTTCACAAAAGACGTTCTATCTCACAAACTAATTGACTTACAGACGTCAAATTTTGACACGAACCATTTGAAGGTGTCATTGTTATCCAAAAAGAATATTAAACAAGGATTAAAGTTTGATAAAAAAAAATCGATTGGCGTAAGCAAAAATGGCGTATTTCTGGTCCGATGAAACCATGTAAAAAGACAAATTCATCAAGACTACAATCCCAAATATAATTTGAGGACTGTCGAACACGGAGAAGCAATATGGTCACCTCAAACATGTTTCAAGGGCAAAATGTTATTTTTGGACGGTGAACATGGAACATGTTTGCGGCAAAAAATGTTGTTTTCTGTATAAATATATACATGCTTGACGAAATAAGATGCATAATTTCCGATAAAATAGCATGATTGCGAAACATGTTTGGCGTGATCATATTTCTTCTCTGGGTGCATCATTATGGCGTCAGCGCCTATATCATATTAGGGTGTGGAATCCACACCACACACTGTGGATCTTCTATATCGTATACAGAATATAACGAAATCAGCTGATTACACATATATTTTGCAAAATACAATCATGCCGGATGCCGAAGGAAATTTGCCACATAAATGGGTCTCCCAGCAGGATAATGCCCCAAAGCATACGGCAAGGTAGGATAAGTGCAGTAAATGTGGTATACCCACTTGTCATTTTATTAGTGTTAGCCATCCACGCAACTATGAGCAAAAAATAAGAAACTTATAATTTCAGATATAATGATTGAAGAATAAACCAACAATAACAAAACAAAACGAATGAAGTAAGAGGAAGCACGCTCAAAATAAACCCAGCCAACTTCACTCAAATCGATGATTTGACAGTGGCATAGGAAAAGAGATATGTTTGTTTCGAATTTATTTCGGCATAAGCCGGCTATCATGCAAACCCTTTTTTCGGAAGGTTCAAGTGGGGTTCATTGTTGGGTTTAATGAACTGCCTGAATTTATTCTGATAATTGGTTGATAGTTTTGCTGCAAGTAGAGGATGCTGATAAGGAATGTGGTAATTCCGAAACGTGCGTCCATCCAACCATCTAGCAGTCTATAGGTCTTTGTCCAAATAAATTTGACAAACATTCTTTTCCTCTGTTGGTTAAGCTAATCTTGTAGTTTAGTCAACGCAATGGTTTTTTAACAAAAACAACAAATAAAATTTTATTTCTATAGAAAGTTTTGTCAAAATGTTGAAATTTTATTTATACCTAAAGAAAGTTTTGTCAAAATTTTATTTCTATAGAAAGTTTTGTCAAAATGTTGTTGAAATTTTATTTCTAGCGCTAAATAAAAGGCCATCGTCAAAATAAAAGGCCTTTGTCATTATTTGAGGTTGAATTTGAAGCACCTCGTGCAAAGAAATTAATCCCTCAATTCAGTATGGTCATACTAAAACCTATTGCAGGAAAAAACCCACATTTATGAAGTGTGCAGGTAGTTACAGCTCAAAATCATGCCTTCGACAAAACTGGGCAAGTGAAGTTCAATGTGCCCTTTGTGATGGATACCACCCCGCAAATTATTAGGGATGCAATATTTATCAGCAGCTTTATAGAAAACGTTATCCTCCACAAAGAAGTAATGAAGAGAGACAAGCAAACGCAGTATCACGCAGTGCCACTCAACAAAATTCGAACTCCAATCTAGGCAACAGTAGTGGATCAACATATGCTAATGTTGTAGAAAATTCTCCTCAACCCCAAATACCGCATGCCAAAATTCCTCAACCAAACCCAACTATTCTTATTCCAAACTCAAATGAGATAAAGCGTATGCTCAACACGCGTCTCAGCTTAAAAAATTTAAAAATGGAACAACTCAAAATATTTCTCTGGAATGCTAACTTATACAACCATATTAAAATAATTTCTAAAATTATATAAAATAGACATCCTCCTAATTTCATAAACACATTTCACGCATAAATCTCATGTACACATACCAAACTATGACTTCTATCATGAAATGCATCCTGAAAGGTAAAGCGCGTGGTGGATCAGGTGTAATGATAAGAAAAACAATCAAACATACCAGGGTGAACACTAACCTAGAACCTTCCGTAGTCTGGAAGCTTCTGACGTATTCTCAATACTGCTACAGTAATCATGCCAAGAGTTTTGTTGAGACCTTTCCGGTATCATCAAATTGAACGATTCCCTATACCTATTCCAATCAGCTTTCCTAACATTTGGCGGAAATAATGTCTTTGAAGTACGAACAGCCAATCTGAAACTGATGTAGCGATGATCTGAGAAGCTATGTTCCCTCAGTTCCGGAGAGGTCAACGTGACGTTCCAAACCTCTTGCCTGTTTCTGGTGACGAAGGTTGGTGCATCTCCCTTATTGCAAACTACCAGGTTAGTACGCAAAATAAACTCTATTAGCGACTCTCCCCTTGCATTAGTATCACTACTTCCCCAAATACTATGGTGTGCATTTGCATCGCATCCCATAATGAGTTTTGTCTTTGTTTTTAGTGACTCCTCAACTAAGGTCTTAACGGCAAAGGGTGGCATCTCCCTATCATGTCCCATGTAGACCGAAGATATCCAATATTTGCATTTGGATATCTCTAGACTGGCTACGACAGTGTCTGCATTGCTCAATGAAGGAAGCAGAAACAAGTTTAGTTCGTTTTTAGCAATTATACATGCTCGATTTATATCGTTACCGGTATTATGCAAAAGTTTGAAACCCGGAGTGCTTAATTCACAGATCTTGTTCTTATATATGTATGGTTCTTGAATAAGAACTATATCTATGTCTCCTTTCATCTGGAGAACTTTTACGGCAGCACAAGCGGCCTTACAATGGTGAAGATTTATCTGGAGGAACCGTAGAACCATCCAAATTTTCAACCACCGTCACATCAGCCGCTTCAATTGAATCATCAAGGGCTTCCTCTTCACAGATCTCGGTGACTCTCACAACAATCCACGGCTCAGCTTTGGTGAGGTTTGAGCCTGTAGAAACTTCCCGCATACGATTTTCGCCATAGTCTGCAGTTTTTATGTCACCTTCGGCTTCGCTGGGAGATTTTTTCACTGCTGACTCTACCGGAGGCTTGTCCGTTTCGGAATCCTTTGGCTGATCGCTTTTGTATACCTTCATATGCATATCATGAAATCCATAACTTGGGTCTGGGTTAGATGTGGCAGCGACTCTATGTTTAATATAAACACCGCATGTCGTCTTGGTCCATCCACCTCATCCAAACGACCAACCTTCCAATCGGGGGTTGGAAGATCTGGGTTACATTCTTTTAGTCTGAAATTCGTAATAAGTACTTATTACGATGAAATACTCCGCTATTAGAAAACACGTCCGTTCAGTTCGACGATTGAATAATAACAGTTGAATAATAAAATAAGAAAGCCCTTTGCTCAAAATGGGAGAAAAGTACACGAACGCCTTCTAGTCATTCTAGATGACTAGCATACAATACATAAAATCATGTGTTCTATTTATAGAATAGTTTCAAAGACAAAGGCTAACACACATTTCCTAGAAGTAGATTTAAATTCACCTAACTACAGGGCGATTCATTCTTATTTAATTTATATTTAAAACGTGGGCTTCGAAATTAAAAGTTTGGTATGGACATACATTAAAGAATTGAACTATTACACAGAAAAAATTGCGTAGTTAAACTAACGCCAAATGCAACTTACTTTTATTACAAAAAATATTTGTAGTTAACTTTTATTATTTTTTTTTTCGAAATTTTACACAGCTTAAGGAAATCTTACTTTTTTTAATTCTATTATATTTTAATTTGATTAAAAAGTTAATTGAATCACTTAATTTTTTTAATTGATTATATTTTCAATTGTAATATTGTCAAGTATTTTCTTTTAGACGACACAAACCAAATTTATGATATGCGATTCACCGATTGTCTCCAATTCTTTTTATTTGCTTTTAAAGGAAATTCTTTAGCGTCAAAAGAAAACTTTGCTTGTCTAAAACATCGTTCCTTAGAAAAGAAAACTCTTATTTCAGTGTATTTATACAAAAATAAATACCGAAAATAATAAAATGAGAATTGAACCTGCCTTCTTTAATTTTTATACTTTAAACCAGCGCTCGACTCCGACTCCAACTCCAGCATTTCTTATTAGCCTCGACTCCGGCTCCGGAGTCGACTCCAGGTGATATACCTAAATCTCATTTTAACAGTATTACAATTGTAGTTTTAAGGTGTAGTGTTCCAAAAATAGACTCTCTATTTTGCCATATGCGTTTATATGTCCAAAAGAACTCTAATTTTAAATTTTAATACGCCTCGACGATAAACCTCAGCATTTTAGGGAAAGAACTCTACATTTTAATTTCAGGCCAATAAATTAAAATACGACACAAGACTATATAGAGACCACATCAAAATATGGGTATAACAACAATCTCTAGAAGATATATTTATAAAACCACAAAATTTCAAAAAATAATTAGGCTTCCAGAAGTTTAAGAAGTAAAATCCTGGTATTGGTCTATATAGGCATTTTGTAAAAAATAAATCTATATAAAATAAAAACACTAACAAAAAGATACACAAAAATCAAAATGTCGGGCTAATCAGAGAGAAAATTTAGATATTAAAAAATTTAATGTGTCGGATATATAAAACAAACATAAACTGCCAAAAATTAGGACGGGCGGAATTTCAAATAACCACTGCCATACAACAGATGACTGCAATAGCTGTACAGTTACGAATGTTTCTATAGAAGTAAAATTGTGAAACATCGATTTATAAATGATCTATCAGTTATGGACATTAGAGACCATTAATTTAATGTAAAGAATTTCAAGTGGCTTTGATGAAACAAACTTTCTCCCAAAAGACCGGCTCAGATGGCACGTTGGCAGAAGTTTAATTTAAAATTACAGCTTCTAAGGACATCGGGTGTATAAGGAGATTTCTCAAGTAATTATGCAGGGCTATATCAAAATCAAAAATTTCTTAAAACAAATCGGATGTTGGGTTTATATGTAGGTGCTATATCACAAAATTGTCCGGTATGACCCATCTTCGAACTCGACATGCCTGCCAAAAAAGATAAGAACTTTAGGTTCTACTGCTATATTGCCTTAAAATTATACCTTTATCAAGAGACTTTCAATGGCCTGAAATCCAGTACTTCGTTTTTCGATTAAAACCCCTAATGGAATCTAATTTGTCGTAATATTTCTTTAGTTACAAAAATATAAAGTGTTTTTCAAATTTTGTTTCGCCGAAGTCGGAGTCGAGCAAAACTTCTACAAATTTCTTCACCAAAATCTTCAGACTCCGGCTCCGGCTCCACAGCCCTGCCCAAAACACATAGTGCACTCAAAAAGAAGTTTACTTGGATCCAAAGATTTTGACCTTCCCTTAAGGATTTTGGTATTGATTCCGAGCCAACGATGCGGTTTCTTTCAAATAAAGAATTTTTTAGCGTTATATCTGGCTTTAAATCTAGGACCAATAAAATTAAAATTAGGATTCAAATCTCATCAAATTTGCATTCTCTTTTCACAGTTTATTAATAAAGGTACTCACGTAAAAACAAATGCCAGTTTAAAAATCCAAATTATAACGGTTACTTCAAAGTAAAAAATGTTTCCTTAATTCCACAAAAAACTTTAAAACAAAGATGCTAAATCCTTGTTCTTATTTGAAGCGTTTTTATCTTAAATCTAAAGTTTCAATATTTCAGTTAATTTAAACACAATTTCCTTAAATATTTTTTTTTACTTTAGGGAAAATTAGCCTTAGTTCAAAAGCATGCGACGGACACAAATTTACAAAATTTGTGTCCTAAATTTAATGAAAATAATTTTTGAAGCAAAGATTATAAACTTTATTTTAATTAAAATATCACTTAAAAAAATTTGTCCTTAATATTTTGTAAATTTCGCATCCTAAAATTAAGGTTGCGTAATCTTTAATATCACGTAAATATTTTTTTCAGAGTGGTCAGGGTTTAATAACTTGGATCTGTCCTACCAGAGACATTGAAAATATATACCAATCGACTCAGAATCACCTCCTGAGTCGATCTATTGATTGCTATTGATTTTTTTATATATAGCTCCCACATATATGAATTGAAAATGAAATTTAATTCAAAATACTTTTTCATAGTACCCTTCAAGTGTGCAAAATTTCGTTAAAATCGGTTCAGATTTATTAACCGATCACAAAGTTGGCAGACCACAATCTTTTACGGTATCAACTAGGGCTGTCACCCGGGATAAATCCCGTCCCAATACACTGTGATTTTCAGGACGGGATTACTCCCGAGATTTTTCGGGATCCCGAAAAAATAGTTCCAATTTGTTAAATTTGTGGCTTTTTGGGCACAAGGACGAACGCTATTAAATTTGGAAGAAATCGGATCAACTTTAGATATAGCTCCCATATATATGTATCGCCCGATGTCGAAAAATGTGGTCACATTGCGCGTTTTTTACAAAAGGATCGTCATCAAATTGGGCAAAAAGTAATCTTCTTAATCACCCTTCAAGTCTGCAAACTTTCATCGAAATCGGTTTAGATTTAGTTGTAACTCCCATATATATGTATAGCCCGATTTTGCCAAATTTGCCCATAGAACCCTTATTTATTAATTGACCTTACTCAAAGTTGGCTAGATCCAGTCCTCTAGAGTACTAACTGTATGTGCAAAATCTCATCGAAATCGGTTCAGACGATTTTGAAAAATTTACCCCTAATAACCTTATGTTTAACCATAGAGGCCTCATTTCTTAACTGAAATTGAAACCAAGGTCACCTTCTGGGGTTTCAATTAAACCTGGAAAATATCATCTAAATCGGTTCAGGTTTAGATATAGCTCCCATATATATGCATTGCTCGTTTTTCCCAACTTTGGTCATAATACTCTTATTTATTAACCAATGCTACACAAGTTTCAAATTTTAATGTACTATCCGATCGTATTTACACTAACATGTAACTCTTACATAATAATATTGCCCGATTTTCCCGAATTCTGATTTATTACACACATTAATTGAGAGATTTCCTCTTTTTAATAATGGACTCAATAATAGTTATATACACGGACGAAAAAGACTGTTTTTCATATGTTTGGGTATAAACATTATATGTTTGGAACTCAAATTTTTAAACGCAATATTTTTGAGTGCAAACATATAATGTTCATAAACTAGCATAATATGTTTGGGACATATATGTTAGAACATATTATGTTTGGGACATAAAATGTTTGTAAATATAATATGCTTGGATTCAAACATATATTAATTTAGAAATAGCCCATAAACATATATGTGTTTACAAAGAGAGACAAAGTGTATGCTGGAAGTAAAATAATGAAAGTAACCAATTGGCGCATTACAAATATATATACACAAAGAAAATTTCATTAAATATAGGAAAAATACTACGTGTGAATATAAACAAGTATAAATTTACATATTATGAGTAAACATATATATGTTGTGATATAAGACTTCGCCAAAAAATTGTATATGCTTAAGTAAAATATTAAAATGAGTATTCGGAGAGAAAATTCATTCGGAACCTAGATAAAATATATTTGAAAAAAAGAGCACGATTTTTGTTTATCATTTTCGCATTACGGGCACAATTTTTTTGTTTCGTCAAAACAAATCGGAACGTAGGACGAGTAAGTCAAAATATTCAAACAAAGGTAATTAAAGGGATCTTCATAAAAACTAACGAAAGGGCACTATACACTGAACAAAAAGCATGTCCGGTCCCAAAGATTGTGTCTCCACTTTAACAATTTTGGTATTGATTCCGAACCAAAGAAGCGGAGAATACAAGTAAGGATGCTTTTAAGACACAATTCTCTTTTAAATGGGGTTTTGTGTACTTGACTCTACGAAGCACATTTCAATTTTTCGTTTTTTCAGCTTTTTTCATATGTTATAAAATGTCCGTTAAAAACAAGACTTCCAGTAGAAATTATGCTATGTTTCAAGTAAAAAATGTCTTTAAAATAAAGTATTGAAAAACATATCATATTTTTTAATGATTTTTGCCTTGTAGTCAAGATGCAAAAATGCAACAAATTTAAAGACAGTTTCATTAATTTTAAAGAATTTTTCTGAATTATTAAAGTCAAGTTGACCTTAGTCCAAAAATGTTTTCTTTCATGTTATGATACCCATTTTTAAGTCAAATCACTTAATTATAACGACAACACGACTTCATTGAAAGTATCGACCTTTGAACATGGAAAAAACTTTATATTAGAGAAATGCGTCTTCTAAGCTAAGCAAAAGTTGTATTCTTATTTTAAGGACATGAACTCTTTGGCCTCACGACAATAGATTTTCAGTGCACTCTTTTTAGAGTTGTGAAAGTAAAATGAAAACAGGGCAAAACAGTGAAAAATTAAACAGTAAGATCTATAAAAACAAAGATTAGTTCCTCGTTATTAATGAGTAGTCCAAGAGGATTTTTTCGAAAATAAAAGCGGGCATTGAGTTCGAGTTTTGCCGCTAAAATTATTTCTCATTTTAGCGGCAAAACCAGAATAACATTACAACTTTTTCCGGTAAATTGTATTATAAAAAATTTTTTCGTTAATAAAAATTCATATTTATTTGTATATCTAAATTATTGGTGTTATATGCTAGCAATTGTTCACACCAAAATAAATGTATGTGCTGTTGTAAAATTACTGTTTAGAATTTAAATATAATGTGCTTTTGAATGGTTATCGTTAACCTTAGGATTCGATGGAAAAATATTTTTATATACTCGAATTCACGTTCTTCCTTTGTAAGAGTTTTTGAATTTCTTCGAAAATTTTAAACTTGTATACAAAAACCTTTATTTGTTACACAATTTTTATTTTTGCAATAAAAAAATAATATTTGATTTGAACTCAGTCCATTTCGTTTATATCAAGCATTTTTCTTTTCTGACTTTAAGTCTTTTATAAAACACACTTTACAATTTCGTAGTAAAAATTTAATATAATAGTATGTAATGCTGAACACATTTTCGGGAACTTCCGAACGAATCTGGAATATATGTTAAAAAATATATTTAAAAAAAAATTGTGTTGGTCGAAGCAAGGATCGAACCCAGGACCCCTGTCACGCAAGGCGGACATATAATATTTTTGGGTCCAAAATGCCTCCAAACATATTATATGTTCAAATAATAACATATAGTTTTTTGGAAGACAACATTATTGAATTTGGATGGAAAAATACAAAATGTTTGGAACTTAGACTACCCAAACATATTATATTGTTTAGACCAATATGCTTTCAAACATATTATATATTGGAAGAAATCAAACATAAATGTTTGGGCAATACCCAAAAATGTATATGCTTGAAGCAAAATATGTTTGGGAGTATATGTTACAGAAGCGATTTTTTTGAGGGTGTACTAACACTGTAGGTGCAAAATCAACTATAGCTACAACTATATATTATATATCAGACATTTCTGCTCAGATTGTGCCAAAACTCCCATAAAAATGTACCCCTTAATGCTCTTAAATATGGAAATTCGGTTTATCGCCCAAACCAACACCCAGAAAAGAGTGCCTTCGAAACTATAGGAAAAAATGTTCATCAATTTAGGTTAGCCAGTTTATGTTATTTCCATTAATCCTAAACTGAACGCAGTTAGGAATAGTTCATTAACTAGAATAAGGTATGGAATTTTTCTAATACTGTTTTCTTCGCTGGGTATAAGAATTTACTACTGAACAAAAAAATTTTATTCACTGATAACAAAGCATTCGTAAAAATAAACAAAAACCGAACTAAAACCAAGTTTCCTCAAATTAAGTAAAATTTCTTATATAATGATAATTCTGACTTCCTTTATTATAGAAAGCTTATCATACATACGAATAACACTTGGCATAGAAAAATATTTTAGTTTATTCGTGGATTATCCCACCTCAGTAATGCTGGTGACATTTCTGAGGGTTTCAAAGCTTCTCTAAGTGGTTTCACTGGAATGTGGAACGCCGTTCGGACTCGGCTATAAAAGGAGGTCCATTGTCATTGAGCTTAACATGGAATCGGGCAGCACTCAGTGATAAGAGAGAAGTTCACCGCTGTGGTATCACAATGGACTGAATAGTCTAAGTGAGCCTGATACATCGGGCTGCCACATAACCTAACCTAACCTAGTTCATTCGTACTAAGAAATATTCAATCCTTTCAAAACTTAAGGAAACACACTTGGTAGAATATAGGAAATTTTGCTATATTTCTTTTATCTACCTCTAACCGATACCTGTCATCGATGTAATCGCTATGTTTGCGCGTGGGTTATTTTTTAGTTGGAATCGTGTTGTTATGATAAAGGGTGATACGGTCTAAATTTGGTCAAGGGAAAACGCGTGTAAATCGGTGAAATCGTTTATTTAAAAAATCAAATTAAATTTCTTTTTCAAGTTCAATTAGTATAAAATTCAGGAAGAATATTCAGTTAGGCTTTCGCTTTTCCAAATCCGAATTGCCGGGCCTCACGCTTGACACCTGCCATCAGATTTTGTACCTTGTCCACCTTCTTCGCCGCAGAAAGCCAGTTTGCCTTGAATTGCTGCTCGTCCTTAGCAGTTTTTTTGGTCTTCTTTAGGTTCCGCTTGACAATAGCCCATTATTTCTCAATTGGGCAGAGCTCTGGCGTGTTGGGAGGGTTCTTGTACTTGGGAACCACCTGCACGTTGTTAGCGGCGTACCACCCCATGGCCTTTTTACCGTAATGGCAAGATGCCAAATCCGGCCAAAACAGTACGAAACTACCGTGTTTCTGCAGGAAAGGCAGCAGACGTTTATTCAAACACTCTTTCACGTAAATTTCTTGGTAGACAGTCCCGGAAGCTATGAAAATTCTGCTTTTCAAGCCACAGGTACAGATGGCTTGCCAAACCAGATATTTCTTTGCGAACTTTGACAGTTTTATGTGCTTGAAAATATCTGCTACCTTTCCCCTTCCTTTTGCCGTATAAAACTCCTGTCCCGGAAGCTGCTTGTAGTCGGCTTTGACGTAGGTTTCGTCGTCCATTACCACGCAGTCAAACTTCGTCAGCATCGTCGTGTACAGCCTCCGGGCTGATAAGTCCCCCGTCTAACAAAGAAACACATTTTTTTTGTCAAAATTCGTTTTTATTATTCAAGAGCGATACAACGAATATAATGACCTTCCAATTTTTTGATACCATTTTGGTAGTACTCCTTCGGTTTTGCCTCAAAATAGGCCTCAGTTTCAGCGATCACCTCTTCATTGCAGTCAAATTTTTTCCCTGCGAGCGTATTTTTGAGGTCTGAGAACAAGAAAAAGTCGCTGGGGGCCAGATCAGGAGAATACGGTGGGTGGGGAAGCAATTCGAAGCCCAATTCATAAATGTTTGCAATTGTTCTCAATGATTTGCGCCACGGTGCGTTGTCTTGGTGGAACAACACTTTTTTCTTCTTCATATGGGGCCGATTTGCCGCGATTTCGACCTTCAAACGCTCCAATAACGCCATAAAATAGTCACTGTTGATGGTTTTTCCCTTCTCAAGATAATCGATAAAAATTATTCCATGCACATCCCAAAAAACAGATGCCATTACTTTGCCAGCGGAATTTTGAGTCTTTCCACGCTTCGGAGACGGTTCACCGGTCGCGGTCCACTCAGCCGACTGTCGATTGGACTCAGGAGTGTAGTGATGGAGCCATGTTTCATCCATTGTCACATATCGACGGAAAAACTCGGGTGTATTACGAGTTAACAGCTGCAAACACCGCTCAGAATCATCAACACGTTGTTGTTTTTGGTCAAATATGAGCTCGTGCGGCACCCATTTTGCACAGAGCTTCCGCATATCCAAATATTGATAAATGATATGACCAACACGTTCCTTTGATATCCTTAAAGCCTCTGCTATCTCGATCAACTTCATTTTACGGTCATTCAAAATCATTTTGTGGATTTTTTTGATGTTTTCGTCGGTAACCACCTCTTTCGGGCGTCCACTGCGTTCACCGTCCTCCGTGCTCATTTCACCACGCTTGACTTTTGCATACCAATCAATTATTGTTGATTTCCCTGGGACAGAGTCTGGAAACTCATTATCAAGCCAAGTTTTTGCTTCCACCGTATTTTTTCCCTTCAGAAAACAGTATTTTATCAAAACACGAAATTCCTTTTTTCCATTTTTTTCACAATAACAAAAGTTGCTTCACAAAAGACGTTCTATCTCACAAACTAATTGACTTACAGACGTCAAATTTTGACACGAACCATTTGAAGGTGTCATTGTTATCCAAAAAGAATATTAAACAAGGATTAAAGTTTGATAAAAAAAAATCGATTGGCGTAAGCAAAAATGGCGTATTTCTGGTCCGATGAAACCATGTAAAAAGACAAATTCATCAAGACTACAATCCCAAATATAATTTGAGGACTGTCGAACACGGAGAAGCAATATGGTCACCTCAAACATGTTTCAAGGGCAAAATGTTATTTTTGGACGGTGAACATGGAACATGTTTGCGGCACAAAATGTTGTTTTCTGTATAAATATATACATGCTTGACGAAATAAGATGCATAATTTCCGATAAAATAGCATGATTGCGAAACATGTTTGGCGTGATCATATTTCTTCTCTGGGTGCATCATTATGGCGTCAGCGCCTATATCATATTAGGGTGTGGAATCCACACCACACACTGTGGATCTTCTATATCGTATACAGAATATAACGAAATCAGCTGATTACACATATATTTTGCAAAATACAATCATGCCGGATGCCGAAGGAAATTTGCCACATAAATGGGTCTCCCAGCAGGATAATGCCCCAAAGCATACGGCAAGGTAGGATAAGTGCAGTAAATGTGGTATACCCACTTGTCATTTTATTAGTGTTAGCCATCCACGCAACTATGAGCAAAAAATAAGAAACTTATAATTTCAGATATAATGATTGAAGAATAAACCAACAATAACAAAACAAAACGAATGAAGTAAGAGGAAGCACGCTCAAAATAAACCCAGCCAACTTCACTCAAATCGATGATTTGACAGTGGCATAGGAAAAGAGATATGTTTGTTTCGAATTTATTTCGGCATAAGCCGGCTATCATGCAAACCCTTTTTTCGGAAGGTTCAAGTGGGGTTCATTGTTGGGTTTAATGAACTGCCTGAATTTATTCTGATAATTGGTTGATAGTTTTGCTGCAAGTAGAGGATGCTGATAAGGAATGTGGTAATTCCGAAACGTGCGTCCATCCAACCATCTAGCAGTCTATAGGTCTTTGTCCAAATAAATTTGACAAACATTCTTTTCCTCTGTTGGTTAAGCTAATCTTGTAGTTTAGTCAACGCAATGGTTTTTAACAAAAACAACAAATAAAATTTTATTTCTATAGAAAGTTTTGTCAAAATGTTGAAATTTTATTTATACCTAAAGAAAGTTTTGTCAAAATTTTATTTCTATAGAAAGTTTTGTCAAAATGTTGTTGAAATTTTATTTCTAGCGCTAAATAAAAGGCCATCGTCAAAATAAAAGGCCTTTGTCATTATTTGAGGTTGAATTTGAAGCACCTCGTGCAAAGAAATTAATCCCTCAATTCAGTATGGTCATACTAAAACCTATTGCAGGAAAAAACCCACATTTATGAAGTGTGCAGGTAGTTACAGCTCAAAATCATGCCTTCGACAAAACTGGGCAAGTGAAGTTCAATGTGCCCTTTGTGATGGATACCACCCCGCAAATTATTAGGGATGCAATATTTATCAGCAGCTTTATAGAAAACGTTATCCTCCACAAAGAAGTAATGAAGAGAGACAAGCAAACGCAGTATCACGCAGTGCCACTCAACAAAATTCGAACTCCAATCTAGGCAACAGTAGTGGATCAACATATGCTAATGTTGTAGAAAATTCTCCTCAACCCCAAATACCGCATGCCAAAATTCCTCAACCAAACCCAACTATTCTTATTCCAAACTCAAATGAGATAAAGCGTATGCTCAACACGCGTCTCAGCTTAAAAAATTTAAAAATGGAACAACTCAAAATATTTCTCTGGAATGCTAACTTATACAACCATATTAAAATAATTTCTAAAATTATATAAAATAGACATCCTCCTAATTTCATAAACACATTTCACGCATAAATCTCATGTACACATACCAAACTATGACTTCTATCATGAAATGCATCCTGAAAGGTAAAGCGCGTGGTGGATCAGGTGTAATGATAAGAAAAACAATCAAACATACCAGGGTGAACACTTTTCTTTTCAAGAAATCCAAGCCACAAATATTGTAATTGAAAATTTTAATGGATCCATAACTATATCCTCAATATACTGTCCTCCAAAACATAGCATCAAGAAAGAAATGTATGTCAAATTCTTGTGGGGATCACGCCTTGTAACCCCTAAGGGGAGGCAGCTTTTTTTAACTAAATTCGTGTCTTAGTTCAGTTTTTCATTAAATTGGCAAATTTTACTGCAAATGCGTTCATCGTGAACTTCGTATGTCACTAAAGACATTCTTGAACTCCAAATTTTTCCTTGAAACTACAAATTTTTCTTTAACAAGTGAAAAAAACTTAATTATGTCTTATAAATTTTCTTGAATTTGTCGAAAAATAATTATTTATTTTAGTGAAATCGGCGTAATGCCAGCGTTTGTAATACTGTTTAGTTACAATTTTTTAAAAATATTCAAAATTTTCTAAAATTAACCGAAATTTTCTTCCTGGTGGGTTCACTGTTTTTTCAGTGTATATTGAATATATTTATTAAGAATCAACAGCATCGACTGGCCTTAAAATATTAGTTTATTATTCCACTATTTCCATGTAATGTTATCAACTGTAAAATGCATTTTTTTCTTCTTGTACCTTCCCGTTTAATAAGTTGCTGCCAAACTATTTTGTCCTCCTTTGACAATTTCAATACCTCCAAATATAAAAAATCATAAACCATTTCTTTCACAAAAGTTTAGCGTAACTGAATGTTACCTGATAATTGAAGATTCCAAAATGAATACGAATGAAAAGATTGTTATTCTTCTGGTGTTTTCTTTCTCTGTACACCATCACGAATATTCATGGACGTAGTGTTTGTTGTTTATGTTTAATAATTTTCAAAAAACGAAACATTTTCTCACTAATTTAATATAACAAATATCTTATATATTTTATTTGATATTTATTATATTATTTTACTAAATTATTTTTTAACAATATCTCCGTATACCATAACAACACGATTCCAACTAAAAAACAACCCACGCGCAAACAAAATTTTCTAAAATTAACCGAAATTTTCTTCCTGGTGGGTTCACTGTTTTTTCAGTGTATATTGAATATATTTATTAAGAATCAACAGCATCGACTGGCCTTAAAATATTAGTTTATTATTCCACTATTTCCATGTAATGTTATCAACTGTAAAATGCATTTTTTTCTTCTTGTACCTTCCCGTTTAATAAGTTGCTGCCAAACTATTTTGTCCTCCTTTGACAATTTCAATACCTCCAAATATAAAAAATCATAAACCATTTCTTTCACAAAAGTTTAGCGTAACTGAATGTTACCTGATAATTGAAGATTCCAAAATGAATACGAATGAAAAGATTGTTATTCTTCTGGTGTTTTCTTTCTCTGTACACCATCACGAATATTCATGGACGTAGTGTTTGTTGTTTATGTTTAATAATTTTCAAAAAACGAAACATTTTCTCACTAATTTAATATAACAAATATCTTATATATTTTATTTGATATTTATTATATTATTTTACTAAATTATTTTTTAACAATATCTCCGTATACCATAACAACACGATTCCAACTAAAAAACAACCCACGCGCAAACAAATCGATTACAGGTAGATAAAATAAATATAGGAAAATTTCCTATATTCTAACAAGTGTGTTTCTTTAAGGTTTGAAAGGATTGAATACCTCTTAGTACGAATGAACTAAAATATTTTTCTATGCCAAGTGTTATTCGTATGTATGATAAGCTGTCTATAATAAAGGAAGTAAAAATTATCATTTTATAAGAAATTTTACTAAATTTGAGGAAACTTGGGTTTAGTTCGGTTTTTGTTTATTTTTATGAATGCTTTGTTATCAGTGAATAAAGTTTTCTTTTTCAGTAGTAAATTCTTATACCCATCGAAGAAAACAGTATTAGTAAAATTCCATGCCTTATTCTAGTTAATTAACTATTCTTAACTGCTTTCAGTTTATGATTTTTTTACTGGAACAAGTAAATTTTATTATTTCACACAAAAATGTACCTTAATGGAAATAAAATGGCTAAACTAAATTGATGAACATTTTTTCCTTTAGAGGCATTTTTTCTGGGTGTATAGTTCAGGGACTGTTTTTGAAAAATTTGAGATTACTTACTTACTGTTTAACAATTTATAAAAAATTTGTTTGGGACAATTAAATAAAAACTATAAATATGGAGTCTCAGGGTGCAATAGGATTCGAACCCGGACTTAAAGGCTGGATGATATTAACACGTATTGCACATGTGCTATATTTGAACCAGTAAACGTAAGCAACAGAACAACAAAAATTAAAAATGACATAATTAAATCGCAAACCTTGAATCACCTTCCAGTGTTACCAAGTGAAAATACTTATAAAACTAAGTTACCTTTTCGCTACAGACAAAATGTTAACATACTGCATTATAAACAGATCTAACAAAACAAGAGTGTCTAGCGATAGCGTCAGGTGCACTTCATAAACTTTTTCCTAGCCATGTGTTTTGATTTTTAAAAAAATTGTTATTATAAAACATTTTTATTGTAGAAAATTTTGTATAAAATATTTAGTTTTATATACAATTTCGTTTGTATAAAAAATGTTCTCAAAATTTTGTTTCTATAGGATGATTTGTCAATTTTTTCTATAGAAAAATTGTAAAACCAAACATTTCTATGGACACAAAATGCACTGAAAAAACAGTGAACCCACCAGGAAGAAAACTTTCGGTTAATTTTAGAAAATTTTGAATATTTGTAGAAAATTTTAACTAAACAGTATTACAAACGTTGGCATCGATCTGGCAACTCCTTCATATAGAAACAGGTGTTCAAAAAAGAAGCATCCGCAATTTTTTTACAAATGGAAAAATTAGAAATGCTTGCTGTCATTAAATATTTCCATAAAAAAGGTTTATCGGGACTCGAAATTCAAAATTATATGGTCAATGTGTTAGGTGAAAGTGCTCCTTCGTATGCAACAGTAAAAAATTGGGTTGCTGAATTTAAACAAACAGCAACAACAACAGAAAAAACAGCAACAACAGAAATTGTAGCCAAAGTGCATGATATGGTATTAAATGATCGACGAATAAAAGTGCGTGAAAATGCTAATATCATGGGCATCTCAAATGATCGAGTCCATTTAATTTTGAATGAAGAACTACAGATGAAAAAGCTTTCTGCAGGATGGGTGCCGCATTTGTTAACAGTCGATGAAAAACGCATAGGAATTAACATTTCTCAAGCTTGTTTGGATCGTTGTAAGCGAAATAAAATAGATTTTAAGCGTCGTTTCATAACTGTTGATGAGAAATGGATCCACCACTATACTCCAGAGACAAAAGACCAAAGGAAAAAGGAGGAAGTGCCCCAAAGAAGGCAAAAACAATTCAATCGGCTGGTAAGGTTATGGCAACGGTTTTTGGGACTTCAAAGGTATTTTATTGACTGACTATCTGCAAAAAGGCAAAACAATAAATTCAGAGTACTATTGCAACCTTTTGGATCAATTAAATGTACAAATTCGAGAAAAACGTCCTGGCTTACAACACAAAAAAATAATTTTTCATCAAGACAACGCACAAGAAAACATCAACGAATTAAAGTACGAGTTGCTTGACCACCCAACTTATTCTCCTGATTTAGCTCCCAGTGACTTTTACTTGTTCCCAAATCTAAAAAAATGCCTTCTCTTTCATTGATAGGCTAAGAAGTTTCCGAACCGCCCTCGTATAGTGATATTTAACATAGATATGAATTTGGAGAATACATTCATGTTCACAATACTTGGGTTGCTAAGGATATTTATGTCTTTATTTTGGAGAAATGTGGGTTGCCCAGGTTTCGAAAATATGTTGTACTGAAATAGTTTGTCCGCATTTTGGACATAATTGGCTGAGGAGAAGTTGGTGTGTAGCAATTGTGTGGCCCATGCGAAGGCGAGAGAAAATACGTAGTTTCTTTTTATCAACATTGGTTGGGTAAATTGGAGGTGCTTGTTTTGTATTAATACGGCTATAAAAATGATGTTGACAGTTTTCTCTAATTATTTTTTTGTTCTTTATGTAGTTGCTTCTGCGCAGATTGGGAGGTGCTTTATACAGACGCCTCAAAAAATGATCACAGCGTAGCGTTGTTGACAAAACAGGAAAAGTACTCGGAACAAAACTTCTCCATAGCATTTCATCCATATTTACCGCGAAGCCGTAGGCATTACTCATGCTATTGACGTTGCAATTCAGAGCAAAGAGAAGACTATAATTTGTTCTGATATAAAGCAGTTGAAGTTTTGGGTATATATTTCAACACTTGTGTCATTCTTCGTAAAGTTTTAGAGTGCGTTATTACGGCACCGTTCGGGGTACATCCATATAGGGTATTTAAACTGATACTTATTCAGTTTTTCCGTAAAGTTGAGTACATTTTTTTAATACTGTTATATATTATTGATGGCACCTTAGGGGTTCGTTTGGCCGATAAAACTTTGGAAACATAATGTCTGTCAAACAGCTGTTTTGAAACACAATTCTCGGCAATAATCTATTTATTGAAAGAGAAAAACGTTCTTCCAGTGTTAGGAGTCCAGATTCGATGAACAATGTTTTAGTAAAGGGTGATTTGTTAAGAGCTTGATAACTTTTTTTTAAAAAAAAAACGCATAAAATTTGCAAAATCTCATCGGTTCTTTATTTGAAACGTTAGATTGGTCCATGACATTTACTTTTTGAAGATAATTTCATTTAAATGTTGACCGCGGCTGCGTCTTAGGTGGTCCATTCGGAAAGTCCAATTTTGGGCAACTTTTTCGAGCATTTCGGCCGGAATAGCCCGAATTTCTTCGGAAATGTTGTCTTCCAAAGCTGGAATAGTTGCTGGCTTATTTCTGTAGACTTTAGACTTGACGTAGCCCCACAAAAAATAGTCTAAAGGCGTCAAATCGCATGATCTTGGTGGCCAACTTACCGGTCCATTTATTGAGATGAATTGTTCTCCGAAGTTTTCCCTCAAAATGGCCATAGAATCGCGAGCTGTGTGGCATGTAGCGCCATCTTGTTGAAACCACATGTCAACCAAGTTCAGTTCTTCCATTTTTGGCAACAAAAAGTTTGTTAGCATCGAACGATAGCGATCGCCATTCACCGTAACGTTGCGTCCAACAGCATCTTTGAAAAAATACGGTCCAATGATTCCACCAGCGTACAAACCACACCAAACAGTGCATTTTTCGGGATGCATGGGCAGTTCTTGAACGGCTTCTGGTTGCTCTTCACTCCAAATGCGGCAATTTTGCTTATTTACGTAGCCATTCAACCAGAAATGAGCCTCATCGCTGAACAAAATTTGTCGATAAAAAAGCGGATTTTCTGCCAACTTTTCTAGGGCCCATTCACTGAAAATTCGACGTTGTGGCTCGTTAGTAAGTCTATTCATGATGAAATGTCAAAGCATACTGAGCATCTTTCTCTTTGACACCATGTCTGAAATCCCACGTGATCTGTCAAATACTAATGCATGAAAATCCTAACCTCAAAAGAATCACCCTTTATTTATAGTTCGGTAGGAGTAAATACTGGTCAAACACATGAGTTGTAAATAGCGTTGATATGTTTTAAGTGGGATTTTGGACTTTTACCAAATAAGAAAAAACCGTAGTTGATATTGCTAAGCACAAGTGTTTGTACCAAATATGTGAGATTATAATATGGGATCAGTAACAGATCTTTTTTCAGTTTTAGTATTTATTTGTTCCACCGGTAATTCTTTTGGAAAATTATGCCCAAAGTCTTCCATTTGGGGAAAGACCGCGTTATTTACAGAAATGTACTCAGTATAGCAACGATGTTTCCTGCAATTTTAATTTCTTAAATTTAAATTTACACACAATTTACATATTAAATTCAGAGCCTTAAAAAATATGCTTAGGGTGAAACATAAAATATGTTTGCACAGTACAAACAATTTTTTGTTTACACAATTTCTGAAAATAGATATGCTTGGAAGTATATGTTACAGAGGTAATTTTTTTAAGGGTGTATGAATGTTTTTTTTAAAGAAAAATTGTCTTAATTCAAAGACATTTGAAGACACAAATTTCTACGTTTGGAGTAAACACTAGAGGTCTGCATCGAAAAACTTTTCGTTACATGTATGCAATTCGCTGTCGAATATAGTATATACACTGTCTTTCTCTCAGAGCGCAAGTAGTGAAGTGAAGAGAAGACTTGCTTGTCAAATACCACCAAGTACTTATCCGAAACAATATGTGTTCCGAAAAAAAGGAACAATAAAAATGTAAGTACTTGAGAAAAAGTACAACATGGATTCTCTTCACTTCACGTGGTACCACAAGTATTTCTCAGTTATGTGCGAAGCAAAACTTTCCATTATTATTAATCATAGATATGTATGTATGTCACATATTTCATATATTTATGTATGTCACACACTTACCTTAACGTTTGCCGTTCTTTATATCAATCCTGTTTAAGTTAGAATAAAGATTAATTGGGCTTAATAGTGTTTGTTGGAATTTGTATACTACTTTTTTGGTACATCCCTGCCAGAGTACAATTGTCATAATTTGAGTATTAGTTTATCTTGTCAAAAGCACCGCCTTCCGCCATCTTGGTTGAGAGCATCTCTCACTTTTACTTGTTATCGATAAGCCAATTGGTGCGGTTGCAAATTTATCCATATCGTTGGAAATTATAGGTAATATTGTTTACCATTTGGTATTTATTTAAAAACCTCAATAAATCCTCCTGCTTTTATTATATATTGAAAATACTAAACTATCGTGTTTATTTTTCTTTATATTTTCCATATTTTTCGCAATCGGCGAACATTTTGGTCCATTCGTACCGGTTAATTGGACTTCGGAGTGGAAGAATTGGTTTAACCGGTGTTTTCTTGGTTTTTGTTTTAGACACAGTCCACCTGACCTGGTCATCACCTTCACCCAAATTCAAACCAATCATTTCATCATCCTCAACATCTATTTCATCGTATTATAAGGTAAGTGCAGTGCATTTTCCCTTATAAAGTGAGTTCGCGGTCGGTGCAACAACAAATATAGTGATCGTCCGTCCATTTAAAGAAAAAAAGGTTGTTTTACAACGCTACGCGATCGTTTTTTATTGTAAATATTCCTAAAAGTGGGATACAAGTACAGTGATATCAGTGAATATTAGAGTTTTTTTGATTTAAAGTGGTTTATTTGCTTTTATTGGCGTGAAAATATCGTTTTTCATTGTTTTTAAGTGAATTTTCATTTGCCGACGGCAAAACGCATTAAAGTTTGTTGTTTTTGTATTTCCATTTTGCCGTCTGTTCAAATAATTTCGGAGAGAAATAACTAGTATTTATTTTCACCACTTTCGTACACTAATATTCACTATACACATATATCACTATCTTTATTTCGTATATTCACCACTTTTTCGCGTTTTTCTTTGCTGAAATTTCATTAATTTATTTTTATTTCGTTCATTTGCATATTTGAGAACATACAAAAGCTTTTATTTTGTTTTGTTCTCATCAGTGTTGCGCTCTTAGTCGATTGCTATAGTGTAGTGACTAATCGGGCACTTCTCGTACTATCGTGTTATCGGTTATCGATCGTCATTTGAATTCTTAAGGGGGCTGTACACTACGTGTACTGCCCACATTATAATTCAAGTTGAATTCAAAGGTTTGAATTAATACTCGGTACACTTTGAAATTTTTACGCTCTCGCACTGAGAGAAATTATTTTTTTGATTTAAAGTGGTTTATTTGCTTTTATTGGCGTGAAAATATCGTTTTTCATTGTTTTTAAGTGAATTTTCATTTGCCGACGGCAAAACGCATTAAAGTTTGTTGTTTTTGTATTTCCATTTTGCCGTCTGTTCAAATAATTTCGGAGAGAAATAACTAGTATTTATTTTCACCACTTTCGTACACTAATATTCACTATACACATATATCACTATCTTTATTTCGTATATTCACCACTTTTTCGCGTTTTTCTTTGCTGAAATTTCATTAATTTATTTTTATTTCGTTCATTTGCATATTTGAGAACATACAAAAGCTTTTATTTTGTTTTGTTCTCATCAGTGTTGCGCTCTTAGTCGATTGCTATAGTGTAGTGACTAATCGGGCACTTCTCGTACTATCGTGTTATCGGTTATCGATCGTCATTTGAATTCTTAAGGGGGCTGTACACTACGTGTACTGCCCACATTATAATTCAAGTTGAATTCAAAGGTTTGAATTAATACTCGGTACACTTTGAAATTTTTACGCTCTCGCACTGAGAGAAATTATTCGATCGTTGAAATATATGGTGAATTTTGAATATTTATTTGACAGGTATTAATATTATAATTGATTTATTTATAATTTGTTTATTATTATTATAATTTTTTGTGTCAAGCGTTCGGGGGTAATATTTTGTGCACCCTACATTCAGTATTTTCGGTTTCTGGAAACGTTTGATCTTTTTGTCGGATTTTCGCGAGTTAGGTGCGTTTTGATATTTTGGCTACGGATTGATTTATTGATAGCGAGAATTGTGTTTTTTATTTTGGTCGGAATTTGATTTACTTGTGCGGATTTTGCTATTTTTATTGAACGGAACCTTGTTTTGAGTTTGGTAATTTTATTGGCCGTTGCTTCTTGGCTATATTGTAATGTGGTATTTTGTTACATTCTTCAATTGGGTAGTTGAACCTAAAGTTAGGATGTCTGTCTCTCCCTTTGATCGCTTTATTCGCGTTTCGGACGCTCTTATTAAATTCCACGCTCATTTTAATGTCATGAGGGATGAGGATTTAGATGTCTATAGCCTCGAGATTCGAATTGAGGAATTGGGGAAGTTGTGGACCAAGGTTCAGGATTCCTTTGAGGAATGCTTGGCTAGTTTACAGGGTTCCGGATCAACGAAAACGAATGATATTGAATCGGTGGACGGGAAGTATGACGCGTCCCATCAGGCATATATGAATTGTTTGTCCGCGATAAATCGAAAATTGGGCCAGTTTCGTCGTTCACGTAGGTCATCGATCACTTCGTCCGTGTCTTCGGTCGATGCAGCATCGAGACGGAGTATCGGGTCTCATAAATCGAATAAAGGATCCGAAGCGATTTTGATTAATAACGCGACTTCTTCGATACCTGCTGATCGGGATGAGCAGTCGCTGCGTAATGGCAACGCCGCGTTTAGGGTTGAAGTGGCCATGGGTGGCCCTCCACTCTGTGATATGGTTCACAATTTAGCGTTGCCACCGTGCGATACGGATGTATTTGAGGGCAATTTTCTAGACTGGCCTACGTTCCCGGATTTATTTCAAGCGGTTTATGTTAACAATTCAAGATTAACGGACGTCGATCGTTTGTGTCATCTTGTGCGGAAGACCAGTGGCGAAGCTAGGGAAATTGTCTCGAAGTTTCCGCTGACACATCGAAGTTTCGCCCTCGCGTGGAAGGCCCTCGTTGATGCATACGACAATAAGCGGGTTCTAGTTCACAATCAACTCAAGTCTCCTTTTTCCAATTTCGGCAGTAGCGGTAGAGACAAGTGCGGGTTTGAAATCGATTCAACGCGGAATCAATGGCTGTCTGTCGGCATTGAATACGTACGAAGTTTCGACCGATAATTGGGACCAGATACTCGTTTTTATTTGCCTTCAACGTTTGCCGCGGATTACACAGACTCTTTGGGAGCAAAGTGTTGGAGACAAATCGGCCCTTTCGTCGTGGGCGGATTTGGATGCTTTTTTGTCCGAAAGAGTTCGTACGTTAATGTGTTTGCATGATTTGCGTGAGGATATGTCTTCGAAGCGTTCTCAGGAGAAGAAGGTCAAAGCGCATTTTGCCAATGCGCCTTCTTCTAAATCGTCACGGGCTGCGTCGGAATATAAGTGCGTTATTTGCCCTAAACATAACCATAGGGCAAATGGTAAACTGTCGGTATCGGAACGTTACACAGAGGTGAAACGTAATCGGCTGTGCTTGAATTGCTTAACGAAAGGTCATGAGATGAAGGATTGTCCAAGAAAATATTCGTGTTCGAAATGCAATTCGAGACATCATTCGCTATTGCATCGTGATTCTACGCCGTCTAATAGCGCGACTTCGGTGATAAGTTCGACCAACACATTGTCGAGTTCAGCGGCTAGTTTTCAACCGAGAACTACGCCTTCGGTTGATCAGCCGCAACCTTCTACCTCGTCGGCATGCCTACCTCGCCAGGCATTTCATACGACGCAAAATAGGGCCGTGCTTCTGGGTACTGCGATGATTAATATCATGCACGATGGGGTTTCATATCCGGCACGCGCTTTAATCGACCCCGCTTCAGAATCTTCGTTTCTGACGGAACGCTTTCGAAATCGGGTGAAACTACCGGTTCACGCGGCTAATGTTACAATTTCGGGGGTAAATAGCGCAATTTCGGCCAAATCGAGTAAGATGTGTAATTTGAGAATCGGATCTCCACTCAGCGCGTAGGTTTTGTTGGAGACAACGGCTATAGTGCTCCAATCTATATCCGGGAATTTACCTTCTTTTACGGCTTCGCAGGAAGTGTTATCTCAAATTCCAGATATTCGTTTAGCCGATCCGAATCTTTTCGTGTCGAGACCGGTCGACATTCTACTAGGCGCGGATTTGTATCCGAGAATACTCTTGGAAGGTTGCGTGCAGATTGTGGCTCAATCATTGATAGCACAAAACAGTGTCTTCGGCTGGTTAGTAACAGGTCCGATTGCTACATCGCAAATTCAGACGTTTACGACAACTATAACGGTTAATGAAGAGGAAAGTTTAAATAGAACGCTTTTACGGTTTTGGGAGTTGGAGGAAACTCCACGTAGAGGAATTTTGTCACCCTCCGATAAGTTTTGTGAGGAGAATTACGTTCGGACAACACGCAGGGATTCAGAAGGTAGATAGATAGTTACACTGCCACTCAAGGAGGAGCTCGGTCCTCGTGGATGTTTGGGTGAATCCCGTACGACGGTTTTGAAGCAATTTTATCGTAACGAAGCGTCTTTATTGAGAAGACCGGACGTGAAATCAGTGTATGACAGCGTTGTTAAAGAGTATTTGTATTTGGATCACATGAGACCAGTATCCGCCATTTCTTCAAGTGATACACTCTCGTGTTATCTTCCACATCATCCGGTCATTAACCTCGAGAAGAAGACTTCCAAACTTCGCGTCGTGTTTAATGTGTCTAACAAAACGTCCAACGGGAATAGTCGTAACGATATTCTTCACGTAGGTCCCACTTTGCAGCAGGACTTAGTCCTTCTTATTGTGCGATGACGACTATTTAAATACGTGTTCAACTGCGATATTACACAAATGTATAGGCAGATTCGAGTGGACTCTTCTCATGCTCCGTTGCAGAGAATTGTTTATAGGGATTCTCCAACAAGGACAGTACAGGACTATGAACTACAAACGGTGACCTTCGGTGTAAACTGTGCACCATATCTCGCGATACGGACACTGTTACAGTTAGCTGAAGATACTGAGGAGGAGTTTCCGCTCGCGGCCGATATATTACGTAAATGTATGTACGTTGATGACGTTTTGACCGGAACTCATGACCTTGAAACCGCGATAATGGCTCGGGATCAATTAATCGCGGCGCTTGCGACGGCTAAATTTGAATTGCGTAAATGGACATCGAATTATAGAGAAATTTTAGATTCGCTGCCGTCGGAATATTTGGTTGATGCTCAATTGCTGGCATTTGTCGAGGCTAGCAATTCGAAACCATTGGGTGTGAGATGGAATGCTCAATTGGATGCGTTCTACTTCGCGGTCGAGCCTATAGCGAAAAGGTGTGAATACACTAAACGGGAAGTGTTGTCGGCTATCGCGAAATTATTCGACCCTGTCGGTTGGTTAGGTCCAGTGATAATTGTGGCAAAGATTATCATGCAGAAGGTTTGGCTTGATCGCGTCGGCTGGGATGAAATACTGCCATCTACAACGGCCTCCGAGTGGGAAAAATTTTTAGATAGTTATCCGGATGTCAATTCGATAAATATTCCTCGGTGGATTCGTTACACACCGTGCACGTCGGCCGAGCTTCACGTATTTTCAGATGCCTCGGTTAAGGCATACGCGGGGTATATATTCGAGTTTTGGCCCCAAATGGCGAGATTGTCGTTAATTTGCTATCGTGCAAGACGAAAGTTGCTCCGTTGAAATCGGTTTCTTTGCCTCGTTTGGAGCTTTGCGGCGCTGTTTTAGCGTCCGAACTCGCAAAAACGGTCGTTCGGGAGGTCGATATTGATTTTCGTCGAATTTATTGTTGGATTCGACTATAGTTCTGGCCTGGTTAAAAAAGACTCCTTCGACTTGGATAACATTTGTCGCGAATAGGGTATGTCGCATTCAGGAGAACGTCGGTGGTACGAATTGGTATCATGTGAGGTCGGAGGATAATCCTGCTGATCTTGGCAGCCGGGGTGTGTCCCCTTCGGATTTGGCCGCCTCTCGAATTTGGTGGCATGGGCCTCAGTGGCTATCGTATAGTCAATCGGAATGGCCGGTTCGTGACATTTCCTCTTTTGACACCGACGTAGAAATTCGGTCTGTGAAGGCACATGCTTCATTCATTCATTCATACGAGGATGTTCTCGATAGATTTTCTTCTCTGGATAGAGCGTTGCGTGTTATCTCATATGTTATGAGATTCTTTTATCGGACGCATCCCGCTCATAGGCGTGATTGTAGCTATGCGGATCACAGTTTATCATCGTCCAAGATTAGGGCAACTAAAAGTCGCTTGATAGTGCTTGCTCAAAAAGTGAATTATGGTAATGAATATAAGGACTTGATGGATAGGTCTTCGTTAGGTACTGGCAGTTCACTTGTTTCTTTGAACCCGTTCCTTGATGAAATGGGTGTTATGCGGATGCATGGTCGTTTGAGCCGCTCGCCTATTCTCTCGTATTCAGAGCGGCATAATTTTGCCCTATGGTTGTCGATTCACGTAACTTTTGGTGGAATTCGTTCATTTGATTTCCATTCATGGAGGAAATCAGTTGATGTTGCGCATTCTTCGTATAGAATACTGGATACCTCGTGTGAGAAATCTTATTCGATCGGTTATACATAGGTGTAAACCCTGTCTTTTGGAGAAGAAACGGGGTTGTAGTCAGGTGATGGCTCCTCTTCCTCCGGAAAGAACTGTTCTCGACAGACCTTTTACTACGACTGGCGTAGACTATGCCGGCCCCTTTGAGGTGAAGTCGTTCACCGGACGTTATTGTCGCATAACTAAAGGTTATGTTTGCGTTTTCGTGTGTTTTGCTACTAGGGCGATTCATTTGGAAGCGGTTTCCGACTTGTCGACTGCCAGCTTTCTAGCGTCATTTCATCGGTTTGTTGCTCGTAGGGGTTGTCCTGCAACCATTTTCTCGGACAATGGGACGAATTTTGTCGGTGCGTCTCGGGAGCTTGAACGAAATTTCCGGGATTTCATTAAGGGAAGAAGTGATGTCGTGTCCTCTACGTTTTCACACCAGGGCATATCGTGGCGATTTATCCCAGCTGGTGCGCCTCATATGGGAGGCCTTTGGGAAGCTGGGGTAAAGAGTTTTAAGTTGCATTTCAGAAGGTAAGTAGGGAATATTCGTTTCACGTTTGAAGAGTTTTCGACGGTGTTGGCTCGTATTGAGGCTTGTTTGAATTCAAGACCTCTTTGTCCCCAATCGGATAACCCGCAGGAGCTTGATGCTTTGACACCGGGTCATTTTCTTATAGGTGCCCCTCTACTCGCCCCTGCGGAGCCGGTTATAACCGAACAGCCTCTTTCGTTGGTGAATCGGTTTCGTAAGGTACAAGCTCTTGCACAACAGTTTTGTGTTCGTTGGAAAGAGGAATATTTGAAGAATCTGCATATGAGATATAAATGGAAATTTTCTCAGCGCGATGTTATGGTAAATGATCTAGTAGTTATTCGTCATGAACAGCTTCCACCAACTTCTTGGAAATTAGGTCGAGTCGTATCGGTCCACCCGGGCGTAGATGGTCATATTCGCGTCGCGGATGTACGTACGGAGAATGGCGTTGTAAGGCGACCTATAGCTAAGTTGGTCGCATTGACCGACACTTCGGCGAACTCTTTGTAATTCGTATATTTTCTCGCAGTATCATGGAAAATACCTCGTGCTTCGCCGACGACTTGGAAAATTTCGAGGATATTATGGAACAGTCGGATGATGATACTGCGTGCCCTCTCGATATGTCGGCGGTCGAGCAAGCGTTGTTGGAGGAGCCGATTGTGATACCGTCTCCTACCATTCCGGAGGTTCAGCTATCGCCCCAGAAAATTGAGAGTCCACCTCCGTTAGTAGTGGAAGAGCCCGTGGTGACGCCTGCTGTTGTAGACTCCTAGAGCACCTGATGTTGCTCGAACTCCTGCTCGATTGGTGTGCAGGGTTTGTGGAGGTCGTCACGCATTGCGGCGGTGTCGAAAGTTTCTCTCTCTTTCGATTGAGAGGCGTATACGCATGGTGGTTCGACATCGCTATTGTTATAGGTGTTTAGCACAGACCCACCACTCGAAAGATTGTCATAGCCAGCGTAGTTGCCCCAGTTGCTCCGGGGACCACAATGTTCTGTTGCACGCTGCGGCTGCGGCGCCTCGAATCGAACATGGGAGCTCGAGGTCTGCTCAGCGGATTCGTAGTGAGAGCCATACGAATCGTCCGTCCGATCTTGCTGTGGCACGGCCATATTCCGATTTTGGCGGCGTCGGAGTTCTGCCCCTGCAGAATGTCGTTACTCTGGCGCCCAGCCTCGTAGTCCGCGTGTCCCCCCATGGTGTGTCCGTTCCGGTCCGTGCAGTAATCGACAACTGCGCGCGACAAAGCCAAATCTGTCGCTCTATGGTCGAGAACATAGGGCTCCCGGTTACAAATATTGAGGGGGTCCAATTTTGCCGTTTGACAGTTTCGTCCGCTTATGATCCAGAGCAGCGATTGACGTTTACTGCTAGTGTGCACGATCTAGGTCGTGTGTTGACTCCCGCCGAAGCCGTTCCAGAATGGATCAAGGAATCTTTTTTGGGATTACCTTTGGCAGATCCGCAATTTTACAGAGTGGGACGGGTTGCGATCGTTTTTGGTCCTGAGGTGTATGGTCGAATCATCACACATAGGGTGTATACGTCACCCGGTCTTCCGGTGGCTCATTACACAATTTTCGGTTGGGTTCTGTCTGGGTTGTGTAACTGTTAGGGTAAATACGCGAGAGCCCCCCTTTTTTGGGTTCTACCGGGTCCCCTTTTGACCCATCGCTACTTTGTCGCGAGAGCGACTACCAGGTCCCCTTCTGACCTTACGTACTAATTTTTATTAGTTTTTTTTTTGTAATCTAGTCTTAAGTTGAATTTGAAAAGATAAATGAATGAATAAATTGGATTTATGGTAAATGAACTGAAAGAAACTCACTTTGCACTGCACTTAGCCTCATTTTGTATTTTAAGTTTAGTTTTAGTTACAACATACCTTGATGTTGCAAGGCGGCCGGCAATGTTTAAGTTAGAATAAAGATTAATTGGGCTTAATAGTGTTTGTTGGAATTTGTATACTACTTTTTTGGTACATCCCTGCCAGAGTACAATTGTCATAATTTGAGTATTAGTTTATCTTGTGAAAAGCCCCGCCTTCCGCCATCTTGGTTGAGAGCATCTCTCACTTTTACTTGTTATCGATAAGCCAATTGGTGCGGTTGCAAATTTATCCATATCGTTGGAAATTATAGGTAATATTGTTTACCATTTTGTATTTATTTAAAAACCTCAATAAAGCCTCCTGCTTTTATTATAGATTGAAAATACTAAACTATCGTGTTTATTTTTCTTTATATTTTCCATATTTTTCGCAATCGGCGAACAAATCCGAAAACATATATTATGGAGAGTAACTGTTTTCTTGTATTTCTGAAACTGCACGTGGTACATGGAGTACTCTATGAAGTTTTGTTCTCGCAACATACTCGACGTGATCACTCTGAGTACACTTCAATAAGAGAGAAAGAGGAATATGTGTTTGTTGGTAATGAAGACATCAGAGTAGCAACAAGAAGTTACTCGTGGCTTTTGGTGTTCATTAAAATGTGTACCAATTGTTTTGCGACTCTCTCAAATATATGTACTCATTTAGCAAGTACACGTGTACTCTGCATTTACAAATGGAATTGTGCAGACCTCTAGTAAACACAATTTATCGGTAAATGTGTGGTTTCATGCTAACCACACGTTTGTCCTGAATTTGTATGATTATGTGTTCCGGCAATAATCTGATTCTCTCTATTTTAAAAGCAGAGGGAATATTCTATCGAAACGTGCAATTCATTAATGAACATTTAGTAACGTTTTTAATTTAGATGTAATTGATATCCATCCATTTATCTGAGTATAAAACTACATCTAAAAATGATAAGTGTAATTACCTTGCGTTCGTGGTCCTCCGACAAACCAAGATCACGTCCTTGAGCGATAGCAAGCCGGTTTCCTTGCACTAAATTGCCAACCATCACCGATGCTGGTCCGACCGAGGTGTCTGTAATACCACATCCAGATGAACTTAGTTTTGCAGTAGATTGCACACCTTTTAGGATGTTAGTATTAGAATGTAAAATTTCCGACCAATTAAGCACATAATGTTACAGAGTGGGTGTTATAATGGAAGTAGTAGAATATGTATGAAAAATGTAAGTGTGAACAAAAAGTAATTAGGAAGTATTGTGGTACATTAAATTATTAAATTAATAAATTACATATTGTATATACACATAAATTCTCTGGCAAAACTGACAACATTTATAGGTAGACAAACTCTAACACAAATGCCCATGCCCAAAAGTCAGTTTTTAAACTGATGAGCAACGTATACATGGTTGCTCTTAAAACATGTTTGGCGTGATCATATTCCTTCTCTGAGTATATGATAAAAATTATTTGGTCTTATTTTAATTTTATAATTAATACTTTTTGTACATTTTTTACAGCTCAACGAAAGCGTCATTATCCCAAAGTATGTTTTCAAAATACTATGAACTAAACGTGGCGAAAAAAATCATTAACTTTGCATTACGTTCAATGTTAACCAAAGAAGAAGTAAATTTTCGTAGGATTTCCAAAAGAGTAAGAATGTGTGGATTAAAAGAACGTGGTCGCAATCCAATATGTTATGGTCATCGACAAAAATGTTTTTCTCCCAGATATGGTTACCATCTAAAATATTATGATTTTAAAGAAAATAACAGGTTGGCTGATAAGTCCCCGGTCTGACACATAGATGGCGTCGCTAGTATTAAATGCATATTATTTCTATATAGTACCAACCTTCAAATGATTCGTGTCAAAATTTGACGTCTGTAAGTCAATTAGTTTGTGGGATAGAGTGTCTTTTGGGAAGCAAATTTTGTTATTGTGAAAAAATGGGAAAAAAAAGGAATTTCGTGTTTTGATAAAATACTGTTTTCTGAAGGGAAAAAATACGGTGGAAGCAAAAACGTGGATTGATAATGAGTTTCCGGACTCTGCCCCAGGGAAATCAACAATAATTGATTGGTATGCAAAATTCGAGCGTGGTAAAATGAGCACGGAGGACGGTGAACGCACTGGACGCCCGAAAGAGGTGGTTACCGACGAAAACATCAAAAAATCCACAAAATGATTTTGAATAACCGTAAAATGAAGTTGATCGAGATAGCAGAGGCCTTAAAGATATCAAAGGAACGTGTTGGTCGTTATAATCGTTGTATTGCTCTTGAATAATAAAAACGAATTTTGACAAAAAAAAATGTGTTTTTCTTTGATATATGTATATATATATATATATATATATATATATATATATATATATATATATATATATATATATATATATATATATATATATATATATATATATATATATATATATATATATATATATATATATATATATATATATATATATATATAAATATATATATATATATATATACATATATAAATATATATATAAATATATATATAAATATAAATATATATATAAATATATATATATATATATATACATATATAAATATATATATAAAATATATATATAAATATAAATATATATATAAATATATATATATATATATAATATATATATAAATATATATATATATATATATATATATATATATATATATATATATATATATATATATATATATATATATATATATATATATATATATATATATATATATATATATAATATATAT